>NW_015506092.1:215986-241940 GCF_001515645.1 Sinocyclocheilus grahami | reverse complement strand
GATAGATAGATACAGTAGATACTGATAAACTCACCTCCAAAAATAGTAAGTCCAAACGGATGGGAGATCTGAGTGATGCGATTCAAAGACAACCTGTTTTGTCCATCAAAGTTGCTGTGCTCGATCTTATCAAAGAAGGCGTCCACCCAATACAGCCGCATGGCACTGAGAGGCAGAGACACGGTCAAGAGGAGAGCGTTTTAGACCAATGCTGAGAAACTTATGTCAGATCATGATTTAAGGAGATTAGGAGCGAACACGCTATTGAATGTGCAACAAAACCAATAAGGATGAGTCACGGCTTTAGGAAGCCATCGAAGTTAAACCAAAGAATTATGAATTAAACAGGAATGGGTTATTGTTTGTGGTATTATGAGCACAACTGAATGCTGTATTGTTGTGGTTTCATTCTGGGAACTGTACAGTAACTCACCTCCAGTCAATGGCCAAGCCATTGGGCCAGCCGAGAGTGGTGTTTACAATCGACTGAGCATGTGACCCATCACCCCAGGCCCGCATAATCTTTGCAGGACGGTACCAGTCAGTCCAGAAAATATAACTGCCGAGCACAAAGACACACACATGGCTTTAAAAGAAATAGTTCATTCAAAAATAAACATTCTGTTATCATTCATTCATACTCATGACAATTATTATTTTTATTTTTTTTTTCCCTCAGATGAACACAAGCTTCTTTGCAAGCAATTATAATGAATGACCACTAGAGCTTTTACGCTTCAAAAAGGACGCAAAGTCACCTTAAAGGTAGGGTATGTAATTTTTCAAAAACGCTTTAGAAAACTGATTCGGGCCGAATAGCAAAACAAACTTGTAGCCAATCAGCAATAAGGGGCGTGTCTACTCGTGATGTGGAGGAGAGAGCTTTCAGTGCACAGGACGGACATTAGCCGAGCCGAGCGACAGAAAGATTGAGATGGCGGATGGCGTGTCTACTCGTGATGTGGAGGAGAGAGCTTTCAGTGCACAGGACGGACATTAGCCGAGCTGAGCGACAGAAAGATTGAGATGGCGGATTAAAAAACAAAAGAGGAAAACGTCTGCTGAGGGCGCAGCTATCAAAATAGGGGCAAGACCCTTTTGGGGTAGGGGCGTGTTTGTTTTGGTGATTTCAAATATCAACATTGGCTGCCAGAAATCACTTACCCTGCCTTTAAATGTACAATGAAAGTTGTTCATATTAAATATACACTACCATTCAAAAGTTTGGGTTTGGTAAGTTTATTTCAAATGTTTTTAAAAGAAGTCTCTTATGCTTACCATGGCTGCATTTATTTGATCAAAAATACAGTAAAAAAAAAAAAGTTATATTGTGAAATGTGATTACAATTTAAAATGTTTTCTGTTTTAATATATTTTGAACTTTAATTCATTAATATTATTTTTCAGGATTCTTTGATGAATATAAAATTCAAATGAACAGCATTTATTTGAAATATAAATTGTTTGTTACACATTAATTGTATTAGCTGTAACTTTTCATTGTATCTTTGCTGAATAAAACTATTATTTTCTTCCAAAAAATACTTTTGAACATTAGTGTGTGTATGTATGTATATATACTGTATATATGTCAAATGTCAGATTGCTCAAATTGTTCTTTTGTATTTCTTCAATTTCTGAAGTCTTCAGAAGCCATATGTACTACTTTTATAATATACCTATCACTTTGGAGTTTGCCAGCCTCAGTCCTCATTCATTAAACTCAAAAGAGGTGCCAAAAGTCAAACAGGTTTGGGACGGCATGTGGGTGAGGGAACAATGGCAAAATCACCACAAATCTTCACCCCGTGCCATCACCAAAACCATCCGCCGAGTTTTATTTATAAACTGTGAGGTATAGACAGTTTATCTGAGTGCTCTGTGGGGTTTTCCCCCGCTAAGCCAAGTTCTCAGTGTGCACTACAATAACAGCCTTCATGCAGCACTAATCTAGTCTCCTGGGCCCAGAGGCCTCATGACTTTGAAGCCATTGGAAATGTCCCACTAGCACGGCATAAAGAGTTGTCAGATTGCTCAAATTGTTCTTTTGTATTTCTTCAATTTCTGAAGTCTTCAGAAGCCATATGTACTACTTTTATAATATACCTATCACTTTGGAGTTTGCCAGCCTCAGTCCTCATTCATTAAACTCAAAAGAGGTGCCAAAAGTCAAACAGGTTTGGGACGGCATGTGGGTGAGGGAACAATGGCAAAATCACCACAAATCTTCACCCCGTGCCATCACCATCACAGTTTTATTTATAAACTGTGAGGTATAGACAGTTTATCTGAGTGCTCTGTGGGGTTTTCCCCCGCTAAGCCAAGTTCTCAGTGTGCACTACAATAACAGCCTTCATGCAGCACTAATCTAGTCTCCTGGGCCCAAAGGCCTCATGACTTTGAAGCCATTGGAAATGTCCCACTAGCACGGCATAAAGAGCGCCTTTATCTGTGCCAGGTCTGATAAATATAAATAATTATATATTTAGCAATTATATATAAATATAATTCATTAAATAACAGTTCACATCATCAACTAAAATGGCGTATGGTCACATGCTGAATTGTGTTTGTTGACATTTGAACGTGCCTGGGATTTCAAACCCATGGTCACAACCCTTTTTATCCACAAAAGAGGAAGTTTGAGTGTGTTTATTTTGTGAATGCAATTTTTAGCCTACAATAACAAGGGTTCTGTTCCAAAATCTAGTAAGCTCCCTACATAGGCATACTTTTATGGCTTCATAGTGAAAGCTTTCCAAAAGAAAGGCAGCATAATTATGTATCCCATAATGCAAGACAAATATTGATAAATATAAATAATTATATATTTAGCAATTATATATAAATATAATTCATTAAATAACAGTTCACATCATCAACTAAAACTAAAATTATAAAATAAATTAATAAAATAAAATAAAAACTAGATAGACTAGACTTTTATAAAAAATTTAAATGGGATAAAATAATTTGAAATGAAGAACACAAGGGATGAATACAAGGGTTGGAAATTACGGGATGCTTGGGGCAAAAATGGCATCAAAATATAAATAAATGCCCCCCAAATTCAAGATATGGGGGCAAAAAATGTCCCTGCACAGTTAAAGTAAATTAATTACAACTGTCACAGTTAAAGTAAAATATACAAATGAATAAAAAATGTTGAATGCGGCATTACATTTATATCTTCTGATGCAGCACCAAACATTTGTTTTTATGCATTGTGTTATGCAGCATTAAGCATTAAATACAGTTACACACATCTGTTGAGTGCATGAATGCAATGGCTAATTGGAGGCGTTTAGATTTTGACCTGCCGTTTTTTATGCATTCTACTACTCAACTTTAATAACAATTATTATAATATCGAGGCCAATAATCAACAATAATGTTATTTATCATAATATTGCAGCGATTGATTTTAAAGTACTTTTACTCGTTTATAAATCACTCAATGGCCTAGGACCTAAATACATAGCAGATATGCTCACTGAATATAAACCTAACAGACCACTCAGATCATTAGGATCGAGTCAGTTACCAAGGGTTCACACAAAACAAGGGGAATCTGCTTTTAGCTATTTTGCTGCCCGCAGTTGGAATCAGCTTCCAGAAGAGATCAGATGTGCTAAAACATTAGTCACATTTAAATCTAGACTCAAAACTCATCTGTTTAGCTGTGCATTTATTGAATGAGCACTGTGCGATGTCTGAACTGCGTGCACTGTATTTTATGTATGTATAATCATTTTCTATTTTTAACTGTCTAAAATTAATTGAATGAAATGAAT
Organism: Sinocyclocheilus grahami; assembly: GCF_001515645.1. Taxonomy (NCBI): domain Eukaryota; kingdom Metazoa; phylum Chordata; class Actinopteri; order Cypriniformes; family Cyprinidae; genus Sinocyclocheilus; species Sinocyclocheilus grahami. Next base: position 238,146 of record NW_015506092.1, on the reverse strand, counting down.
TTTTAAATCATTGTCAAAGTTTTTAAATTCCTTGTTTTATTTTTTTATGATTATTTTACTTTCTTTTATGTAAAGCACTTTGAATTACCATTGCGTACGAAATTTGCTACATAAATAAACTTGCCTTGCCTTACCCTGTAATAAGTAATTAATTTATAAACTTTAATATTTTTTTTTTTGATGTTGATCATATTGGTAACAGCCTATAGTATTCTGACTGATTTAATTAATTGATTAAATTTATTTTTACATAAAAAATACGACAGGCACATTTACAAAGGTAAAAATTGCATATGTGCCTGGAAGAAGTTATCGCTTACAGCAGCTTTACTGAAATATGCATGAAAAATACTTGTCATACTCACCGGTTCCATCAATTTTCTGTTTGTAGATGATGTCCTTCACCGTATCAGAGAAGAAAACTGAATTGTCCGCAGCACTGAAGTCCACTCCAACGAAATAAGACGGAGTTCCTGTGATGGGGAGAATGATGTCTTCCTGTGTGGACAGGTTGAAGGGGATCCCTCTGACTGCCAGCTGACTGGAGAACAGCAGAAACTGCCTCACAGCTGCAAGACACATATTGCATTTATATTGTTTTCTTTAAACATCAAGCTGCTGCATCCCAAAATGTTGATTTTTTGTGTGTGATATGGCCTCTTTTAAACACATAAGATGCAAAGATGCAATGATAATTTGCATCTTTGTAGATAAGATCTGTCTTACCCAGGCATCTCTTGCCGTCAGCATGTAAATCATAGCCCATTCGGCAGCGGCAGCGATATCCCAAGCCACCGTTATCAGTTCTGTGACTCAGAACACAGATGTGTTCACAGCCTCCTCGATTGGCGCCACAGGGGTTACTTACTGTCCGATCAAACAAACGGAGATGTCAATAAATCACAAAAAGAATAGCAATAATTTCATGATGTCTGTCAGCATTTTTGTATAAAGTGACTACGTTTAAAACCTCTCCTAAGCACAGTGATTCAACAATGCTGTGCAACAGGACAGATTAACAAAACATTTACACTACAATTGTGATGCAATCACATTGCATTTCTGGTTATTTTCATGTCTATTTTCAGTGACTTCAGTTCAAAACTATTTGGGCCGCATTTACACCTGTATTGAGCACTGACCACTTGTGATCTCATTACCAAAGACAAATCTTAATATTAGATCTAAACAAGATCATTGGGAACAGGAATTGCACCATATATATAGTTTATTGCAAAATGTTATATATATATATTAAAATATATAAATATTCAACATTTTTATATTTAGACATTTGCATATATTTTATACATTTGCATATTTCAATTTTACATTTGGCACATTTATAATTTTACATTTTACACATTTAGAATTTCAACATTTTCAACATTTTACTATTGTAATATCAAAAGCGAAAGTAGCTCGTGGGCGTGATCTAATTAGAGATAATGAAGCCAGACGGGAAAGACTGGACATCACTTTGGATTCATATGGATTATTTTATCACAGAATATTTGTTTTCGATAATACTTGCTTCGTTTAAAAGTAGACATATCAAGCTTTCTATAGATATATCTCTCATGGCTCTGTGTAGAGTATTCGCCGAGTTTCAGTTCATTTTAGTGACGCGTTCCTAAATGAAGATCACAGAGACCAAGGCGGCAGACAGCGCACCCTGGTTATTTTCTTTATTTTACAAAAGCACAAAGTTTTGTTGTTATTATGTGTGTATACAAATAAAAGTTGACCCTTTACAGATTCGATTGGTGTATTGCTTTTATCTGTACGATCAAAACTGACGGAGTAATTTAAGTTCTTTTAGAGGCTTTCAAAAAAAATGTAACAAAACGCACCGGCGCGTTCGTCGACCCCAGAGGGTTAAAACAACTCCAAGTACATTGTATTTTTTTTTACTTAAAATCAGTCAATATTGCACCAGATTTTTTATTATACCATTTGCGATACTTTATGGAATATGTAGTATATTCCCTTAAAAAACAACAGAATTTTTGTTTTAATGTAATTACATTTGTTTGTAAATAATGTAATAAAGCTGTAATGTAATCTGAGGTGAAACTGGCCGTCATGTTATTTTAGAATTGTTTATCTACCATTATAGTATCTAATAATATTTTGAATTATAATATAAATATTTTTTTATATTTTTCAGTTTTTTTATTGCAATTTTAGTTTAAGCTTCAGTCATTTTGTTTTGCACTACAGTCTTGTTGCTGAATTCCTAACAGTTTAATATACATACTGTAATACAGAGTGGCAGATGCACTTTCTAGCTCCTTACCAAAAGGCTGTCTGTATGCATGGACCATAGTCAGGCCATGTGGTCTCTGAGAGGTCCTGTAGAGCTCTTGTGGGCTGTTGTCGCTGTATTTATTAGCCTTCATAACTGCCATCTTAGTCCAGTCAGTGTAGTAGACTGAATGCTCGAATAGAGTAATGGCAAATGGATGAGGAATCACAGACCCACCATGGACCACAGTTTTCCTATTGGAAAATTCAAATAAGCTCTTAACAGACTTCCGGAAAGTGCAAACAACTTATGAAAATCAGCATGCATTTCCAAATAAAACATCTCTGCAACCCCTAGAAGATACCTGTGCAAGCCATCATAAGTTGTTGTTTCGATATAATCATATCGGCTGTCCACCCAATATACTCTTTTAGCCTCAAGGTCCAAAGTAATCCCAGCAGGCCAGCCGAGTTTGGTCCTGATGATCCCATAGCGATTGCTACCATCCATGTAGGCCCTTTCCAAACCCGGTTCTCCATTCAAAGTATCCCAGTCAGAGAAGAAAAGGTACCTAAACTCAAACAAAACAACCTCACTGTGACACAAGACACTGTTTTAATCGCATTTAACATCTAAAACAGAAAGAGGAACTAATCCTAAATGAAATGATCCCATTGTAATGATGAATCGTGATTTATTAATCTCATGTTGCACTGAAAGAGATGAAGAGCAACTTGAACTTCAAAGGTATTTGTGCAAATATATTGTTAGCGCTCAGTTTGGATAGCATCGGGTTACGGATAAAACCCTTGGGGATAAGAACAAGATTTCGAAATGAATACCCAAAGAACGTTATTTTCAAACACCAAAGCGATGCAACTATACGCACTTTATTGTCACTTCTCAATTTAGCATGAGGCCACCTGGCCGTACGACCCTATCGGGTTTCCGTGAAGTTCATCTTTGCTTAATTACTTCTGACTAATCCTCACAGACAGTGTACAACATTCCCGTTCTCAGTATCTGAGGCTCCAGATCCGAGATCAGCTTCATGATTGCACTTACAATGGACGCGGATTAGGTGGAGGAAGCAAGGGTAAGATTAAAGTCAACGGGAAGCGTCTGACGTCTCCCTCGGGAACTCACCCCACGGTCGGGTCAAGCGCAAGACCTCTCGGGTTGCCCAGGTGCTCGGCGATTAGTGTGACCCGATTGCTCCCATCCAAGTCCACCATGTCGATTCTGTTGACGCTGGCCTCCACCACGTACAGCTTATTATTCACCCAGTCCACGGCCAGGTTTTCAGGATAGTCCACGGATACGTTCAGCACCACCTGCAAACGCGACCCGTCCATATCCACTGAAAACACCTGTTTGGAGCAAACATGTTTGTGGTTAGGGAAGTTGTCGTTGAAGTTTTGATATCCTGCCAGACCAGTATTTGTTGTAAATATTGTAAAATATTATAAATAATAATTATTATATGTAACTGAAATTACTAAATAAAAACTAAAACTATCAAAAACACTGGTAAAATAAAATTAAATAATGAAATTTAATCAAATTAAATATTAGGTGAAAAACTAAATGAACTGAAAAGAACTGAAATTACTAATGAAATTACTAAATTAATAAAATGAATTTTATACATAAAATATTATAAATATTATAAATGAACTGACTAAATAACAACTAAACTATTTTTGTATATTTAAATGATGAAATACTGTACAATAAAATATAAATAATAGATGAAAAACTTAAACTAAATGAAAATTAGAAATGCTGCCTTGCCAAGTTGAAGAACTGAATTCACTTGAATTGAATTCGCTTTCGCTAAATTACTAAATAAAGTGAATATTACAGAAATATATTATAGATAACATATATCATAAATACATAAACGATTTAAAAATGAACTGAAATTACTAAATAAATAACAACTACAACATTTTTGTTAAAAGTAATAAAGTGAAATAAAATTAAATCTAAATATTAGATGAAATATTTTAAATGATATGAAAATTACACATTTTGAAATTACTAACTACATTTCTAAATAAATAAAACGAATATTCTAAATAAATCAATCAAAATGAAACTACTAAATAAATAAAAAACTAAAGAACTAAAACTGAAATACAATTAAAAATAAAATGGCATAATGAATACAATGGCTAAAAATTAAACTCAAATTAAAACTGAAACTATAAAAATAAAAGCTAATTTAAAACAGTAATATAAAAAAGAATAAAAGTATATAAATAATACTAAAATAACACTGGTTTAACCAGCACAAATCCCTTGCCTAACCAGCTTCACTTGAAAGACCACGATGGTCAACCAGGCTCAAGTTTGTCTAAACTAGTTTCTTCTTTAGTATGTGGCACGAAATCAGCCTATGAAAACTCAAACTGATCTAAGGTGGTCTTTTCAGCTGTAATCCTACAAGAACATAATCAAAACTTGACATTACATTCTCTTCTTAAATAATCATGGTAATAAGATTGTGGCCTGGCTTATATCGTCTGACATCTGATAGTTTGGCTTTCTCCGCTGCCCCAGAGGTGGTACTCTGAAACCACTGCCCTATTGATTAAAAGATGGCACCAGTTTCTCAGGCTGGATCCCTTGGCATCATAACACAAGCTAAGGCACCAATGCTCTTTGCAGGCTTCGCCCTTTGGAAACCAGAGCCAAACGTCTAAAAGACTATGATTCTGAGCTGACCCGTTTAACAGAAACTCAAGCTGTGAAGGTGGTCTGGTGGTGTGGCTCTCTGAGACCCCCTGCCACTATACTCAGAAGCCCATCTCCTCGCATGTACCCACTTTTTTTGCTCCATGGCTGATCTCCAAATCACAAAGTAGCCAAGAGTTTGAAACAAAGCTCTTTGAGCTGGCTAAAGAATGCATAAAAAAGGGAAGAATATTGCACGCTTACTCCAGATCCTCTCAGGTTGCATAAAATTACGCAGAAATATGCGAGCATTTCCCTGCCTATCAGACACTTTCTGGAGATTAGAAAACATGGAGTCTAGCACCGATTTGAGTCAGTTACCGTGACTGCAGCCAGACTGGTCGCCCATTATTAGCGTATTAGCAGTATCTACAGGCATCAGCTGAAGAATTCCCTTTCCGCTGATGAAGAGCCAACTTCCTTCATAGCTTCCACAAGCTGTTTTTTCTTTAATCCTCAGAGACCCAAGCACTGATATTTATTATATATTTTCTTATTTTTTTCACTTTTATTTTTTTTTTGTGTGTTGAGATGAATTTTCGTTAAACATTATTAAAGCAAAATGAAAACAAACAAACAAACAAACAATGGTTTTTCAAGGCTGTAAAATCACACCATTGAATTATTATATGAATTCCATGTTGGGAAATATAAACAATATACGTATATATATATATATATATATATATATATATATATATATGACTGTTTTTACAATATAACTTACAATATAATTAATACATATACTGTACACTAGTACATTAAAAATGATTTATATTTCAAATAAATTCTGTTCTTTTGAACTTTCTATTCATAAACGAGTCTTGGGAAAGAAAATACATCACAGTTTCTACAAAAATATGAAGCTGCACAACTGTTTTCAACATTAATAATTATAAGCAATGTTTCTTGAGCAGCAAATCAGCATATTAGAATGATTTCTGAAGGATCATGTGACACTGAAGACTGGCGTAATGATGCTGAATATTCAGCTTTGCATCACAGGAATAAATTATATTTTAGAATATATTCAAATATAAAGCAGCTATTTTAAATTGTAATAATATTTCACAATATTACAATATTTTACTGTATTTTTAACCATATAAATGAAGCCTTGGTGAGCATAAGGCACTTCTTTCAGAAACATTTAAAAAATCTTACCGACCCAAAACGTTTGACTGGTAGTGTGTCTACATATTCATATTATATAACTGTGAAATTTATTACAAAGCAGTCATTAGTGGTGTCAGTGACCCTGCTGTGTGACTCTGACATGCTGGAAAATTCATATTATAAAATGCATTATATTATGCATTTGAGAGTTGAAAGTTTGAACCCATTATTTAAACACTTTAAATATGTATTAATTTGAAAGTGTGTAATTAATATTGCTCGGTCTTGGTTGCTTCAGGAATCATTTAGGGAGGCTTTAAAGATACTGGCACATTCTATTTGAGACAGACAGGCTTTATTTGGGCCTTTAGCCAAACGTTGTTGCTGGGGTGTATGAGAGGTGAGATCAGAGCAGACTGACTGGCACAATGAGTAAGTGTGTGTGTGTGTGTGTGTGTGTGTGTGTGTGTCTGTGTTGAAGGAGGAAGAGCTGGTATAATGCAGAGCTTTGTTATCAACAACAAATGTAACATCGATATCACTCGTCCTGACAAGGTTAGAACTTCAGTAATCTGTGAAATGCCACTTATTAAATTCAGGAAAACTGAGAACCCGTGGCAGGTGCCAGAGCATTAAATTAATATAAGTGGGAAATATTAATGCCACACACAAAGCAATGAAATAGAGTAAACTGTGCTCTAAGTCCATTAGGACTGAACAATATATATATATATACACACACATTATGATCAATATTGTGATTAATTAACTAGATGTTAACTGTATTTAACTTGCATTAAACATCTAGGATACAAAGGCTGTTCGATGGAAATGACTGAATTAAAAAAAAAAAAAAAAAGCAAATACATAAATACCGTAGTGTCAAAACGACAGAAAAATATTGAGATACACTGTTTAAAAGTTTGGGGTCGGTAAGATTTTGAAAAACATTTTTGAAAGATGTCTAGTTTAAAAAAAATACGGTAAGGTCAGTTATAATGTGAAATATTATTGAAATTTAAAATAACTGTTTTCTATTTGATTATATTGTAAAATGTAATTTATTCCTGTGATCAAAGCGGAATTTTCAGCATCATTCCTCCAGTCTTCAGTGTCACATGATCCTTCGGAAATCACTCAAATTTGCTGATTTGCTGCTCAAGAAACATGTCTTATGACTACCAATGTTGGAAACAGTTGTGCTGCTTCATATTTTTGTGAGAAACCGTGATACATTTTATTTTTCAGGATTCTTTGTTGAATGGAAAGTTCAAAAGAGCAGAATTCATTTGAAATAGAAATCTTCTGTAACATTATAAATGTCTATACTTTATAAATGCCAGCCCTAACGCTATTTTTAGGGACTATATGCAACTTCAAAAAAACTGCTGTTGTTAGTCTGTAGACCATTTACCTTATTTTGGATTGTGTCGGTCCAAAAGACCCTTTGCAGCTGGTAATGAAAGTCCACACCAACAGCAACTCCTCTGTTCTGGGACTCGACCAGGGTTTGAGTACTGTGTCCGTGGACATCAGCAATCAGCAAGTCTCTCCCATTGGAGAATATAAGCGAAGGCACCCCAGCTAAAGATGGCCAAACAAAGTGAATTAATGTGGAAGGATAATTTCAAAATGAAGGATACAGTTTGACAATCTTTAGAGAACTCATAATATAATGTACTTTTGATAAGGCATAACAAATATGTGAGAGAGTTTAAAATTGGCTGTGTGGTGCCAGCGTTTGTTATTTATTTCCAGGGCCTGCCAAACAAATGGTTGGGAGGCAGACATTTCAGGAGCTTAACATGATGGCATTCAATGCAAACTGAGGCGCTCCAAGAGAGATGAGCCGCAAAAAGCCTGATTAATGGGCATATAAGATAACAGTTAACACCAGGAATATTAGTCTCAAAGCCATGATAATTGTGTGAAAGCATGCAGGAAAATATAATGCAGAAGTAACAGAAAAAATTTTAAACAAATAATGAATAAATAAATACAGTTGTGTAAAATATATTTAAAATAAATATGAATTAATTTGATATGATTCATGAGAAAAAAAAGGACACTGAGTAAATAAATGCAATTTAAAAATGTGTAAATCTGTGTAAAATTTATTTAAAATAAATATTAATTTAATTATGGGAAAAAGTATGATTAAATAAATACAATTGAAAAAATACTAGTTAACCTGTGTAAAATTTATTTAAAATAAATATTAATTTAATTATGGGAAAAAGTATGATTAAATAAATACAATTGAAAAAATACTAGTTAACCTGTGTAAAATATATTTAAAATAAATATTAATTAATTTAATATGATTTCTTATGAGAAAGGATATTGAGTAAATAAATACAAAATGTGTAAACCTGTGAAAAAAATATTTAAAAAGAATATTAATTAATCTAATATGATTTTTTTTTATCAGAAAAAAATTACGCTCAGTAAATAAAAACAATTAAAAATACTTGTAAATCTGTGTACAATCTTTTAAAATAAATATTAAATGATTTTATATGATTTATTATGAATACACAAGCTGTAAAATAGGTTCATTTTGTCTGTTTAATTGGAATACATGAGGTTTTCTAGCAACACTGATTTTTCGAGGATGTAAATTGGAGTATGTTTTACAAGAAACATACATACTATTTTCTACCACTGTCTTTCTACTTCAAAATGTCAAGTTTGATTCATTGTGTTACTTGCCATTTCTTTCTAATTAACTGTGAAATTTAGCAGAATAACAGAATACTTTCTGATTGTCACATTGAAAAATGCATGCCCTGTAAAGCTGTTTTGAAACGTATTGTGAAAAGCGCTATACGAATCAACTTGAATTGAGCTGAAACGGATGAATCTATTGCAGCACTTCATCAAACACCTTCTACATACACACAGGCAGCATGTTAGAGGCCTGAATGGACTCACATGAGGGATTTGCTCTGCAGTATCTGTGCTGCTCCAGAAGGTAACCGTCCCGACAGCTGCAGCGATGGCTTCCGATCCGATCCTCACACAGCTGGTCGCACATGCCCCACAGACTACAGTCATCATAATCTGCAAAGATGTGCACAGAGTACAGGGAGAGCTGATGGCAAGTCACCAGTTTGATTGAATATGAGCAACTATTTGTAATCATCAATCAAGCGTTTTACCAATGCATGAGCGGCTGTCGTTTCTGCTGACCATGTATCCTGGCGGACAGGCACAGGTTCCTCCTTCAGGAGAGGCGTGACAGTGATGCTCACAGCTCAGAGATGCACAGCGCCAGATACCTGACACAAAACACAGCCATACAGCACTCGAAATGTTAGGAAAACCTTAGACCAAACCAAAAGTGTAACTATAATATCAAGCATATCAAGAACAAAACACAAGAATTTTGGCAGATTAACATCATAATAAATGATAAACAAAAAACTAAGACTAGAAAACTAAAATTATTACACTATAAAATATTTTTTGTAGTTCTAAATAAGGATTATCGCAGTATTTTTTACAAGAAAATACTATTTCATTCTTTTTACTCCAAATTTTCACATTTAATTCGATGTGTTACTTGCTGTTTACTTTTAATTATTTGTGAAATTTACTAGCAATTTTTGAGTGAAAAATTGTTTCCACATCATTTTTTTTCAGTGTATTAATAATCATTTAACAGTAATAGAAATACAGCTGAAATCAAATAAAATATAAATATTACATGAAAAATTCAAAAACATAAATAAAAAATAGAAGAATTTAAGTACTAAAATTACTAAAACTGAAATTAAACAAAGTTTTATAGAAATATTAAAAATAAGTTAACCAAAACTATTAAAAACATTTTGTAATTGTCAATAGCTATAAAACTGAAATATAAGATAATTATTAGATGAAAAACTTAAACCTAAATTATTAATTGAAAATAAAAAAACTAAAGCTGAACAAAAACTAAAACTGAAATAAAATAGTGATATAAAAATACAAATGACAAAAGCACCTAACAACATTATTAACATTAAAATAATTTAAATGTAAACTGAAAATATAAAAGTGAAAAGGGTGAAAAAATTAAAAACATTTTTAAAAAGGTTAGACCAATTTTTTTTCAGCCTATAAAAAATATTTTAAGTAATAGAAATAATGCTGAAAATAAAATAAAAATATTTTATAAATAAATATAAAATATTTACATATTAAATTTAGAAAAGTATAAATGTGGCCTGGCAACTAACTGAAATAAAATAAGTTTTAAGAACTAAAACCGAAATAAAATAAATTAAAGCTATACATAAATATAAAAAAAACTGAAACAAATAAAAATGACAAAAGCACATAATAAAATTAAATCACAAAATAAAAACTGAAAATATAAAAATATGATTTAACAATATAATAGTATATAAATAATACTTAAACAACACTGGCAGAAATCAGCTTTAGTGATTTTTAGGTGGTAACTGACTGCAGTTGCGTCCGGCAGTGGTATTGGTTTCATCTTCTCCGTCCGGACAGTGTGCCGTCCCATCACAGAGATGCTCCAGAGGGATGCAAACACCAGAAGAAGGACACGGCCATTCCCCGGGATAACACTCACGCTGGACATTATCTAAACGCAACACACAAAAAACACCATTTCAGCTCAGGTCACTCAAGATACTTTCATTTTCTTTAAAACAATCAATCGGAAGCCTGGCTTTTGCAATATTTAGCAGGAAGAAGGTCATTTTAAGGATGTACCGCAGCCTCTCTCGTCTGCATTGTCCTCGCAGTCATCCTCTCCATCACACAGCCAGACCTGATGAATGCAGCGGCCGCTGGGACAGGTGAAGTACGTTCCTCTGCAGGTTGGGTAAGCTGTAGATAATGCATTAGTGAACGTTCACACCTGAGTAAAAGGCTTTTCTAAGATACATTTTTACATTCTTTATGGTCACATTTGAGAAACTGTGGAATGAAATATACATACTGCAGTTCTGTTCATCACTTCTGTCTCCACAATCATCGTCATGATCGCAGACGTATCCGCGAGGAATACATTCTCCATTACCGCACTGAAACTGACCGCCACTGCACCGCTGGGCTGAAAACAAACAAGAAATATGTCTATCCACGACGCAATTTCATAAAAGTTACATAAAGCTGAAGATAACTATACTTGGTATGTTTTCACCACACCAAAGGATGGAAAAAGGGTGAATATCAAAATAAAATGCAGCATACAATACAGTATAAGGAATAGAAGAGCCAGAAATGAATTTTTAATCATTGTTTATTCACCCTCATGTTGTTCCGACTCTATTATTATTGTCTTTCTTCCAATTTGTTCACTATATTACAAATATAAAGCTATAAAAAAGATTTGTGCGAGATGCATACCAAAATGTAAGCCTCTCAAACATAATTTGTGCTGGTTTTCAATTCACAAATGACACTTTTGGACACACTGCACTAGGTTTGACATCACCAATGGCAAATGGCATCGGTTTTTGTATGATGTGACGAATCGTGACAAAAAATGAGACTGCAAATGGGATAATCAGTGAACAACAAATTAAATTTGCTTTGCATTTGATAAAATGGCTTAATAACACTTGAAATATAGCACGAAAGTCACATATACTACAACAAACAACTATATATCCAAATCAATAAACATTTATTGATAGTTTTAGGGTACTTTTATGGTCTTTTGTGAGCTATGGTGTTTATAAATCACCATCCACTTTCATTGTATGGGAAAAAAGCAGCTTGAACATTCTGCCTAATATCTTATTTTGTGTTTCAACGAATCAGGGTTATTACTAACCAGAACTAAAAAATAAATTGTTAATTGAAATAAAATCAAATATACATATCAAATAAAAAAAATTATTGAAGATAAATAAAAACTAAAACTGAAATAAAAAATATATTTATACCAAAAGAGTAATGTTACATTTTTTTTATAAAAACAAAAGCACGTAACCAAATTTCTCAAATTTAAACAAAAAAAAAAGTTTAAACAAAATATTGTTAAAATCTACAATAGCATATAGATAATATTACAAATTACAGAACAACATGATTATGAGTAAAACAATTTAAAACTATATATTATAGTCAAAAATAAATGTGACGAATCGTGACAAAAAATGAGACTGCAAATGGGATAATCAGTGAACAACAAATTAAATTTGCTTTGCATTTGATAAAATGGCTTAATAACACTTGAAATATAGCACGAAAGTCACATATACTACAACAAACAACTATATATCCAAATCAATAAACATTTATTGATAGTTTTAGGGTACTTTTATGGTCTTTTGTGAGCTATGGTGTTTATAAATCACCATCCACTTTCATTGTATGGGAAAAAAGCAGCTTGAACATTCTGCCTAATATCTTATTTTGTGTTTCAACGAATCAGGGTTATTACTAACCAGAACTAAAAAATAAATTGTTAATTGAAATAAAATCAAATATACATATCAAATAAAAAAAATTATTGAAGATAAATAAAAACTAAAACTGAAATAAAAAATATATTTATACCAAAAGAGTAATGTTACATTTTTTTTATAAAAACAAAAGCACGTAACCAAATTTCTCAAATTTAAACAAAAAAAAAGTTTAAACAAAATATTGTTAAAATCTACAATAGCATATAGATAATATTACAAATAACAGAACAACATGATTATGAGTAAAACAATTTAAAACTATATATTATAGTCAAAAATAATATATATATTATACTTTTTAACGAGCAGTTCTTAAAAGAACCTTTTTTTTTCTTCTTGGTGTAAAGAACTTTTTAAAAATCTATAGAACTTTTTTACGCTATACAGAACCCTTTGTCCAATGGAAACAATGAATGTTAAAGTCCCCGTGAAATCAAAATGTAAGTTTTTTGGGTGTTAGTATCAATATGTTAGTCTTAAGGTTATCTATGAGGCAGTGTGCTCCAAAACAGTGACAAAATTCGCATTTAGAAGATATAAGCATTCAAAGCTTGCAGTTCGTCACTTCCGCCAAAACGGCTCAATTATTTTTTTTTGACGTCACATCGTACTTCATCTTCTCATCAAATCTTCTGACCAATCAAACACTCTCTAGAAGCCGAAGCGCCCGCCCCCTACAAAATAGACGCTGAAGGTGTGGCTGAGATCGGTCGCTTGTTCACAGTGTAGTATTTCTTGTACAGTGAATGGCACATAGTGCACAATGTAGGTGATAGGGAACGATTCAGATAGTGTAAATATGCTTTTGATTGGGGCAAATGAGGTGTGGTTTCACGTTGTGTCACGCCAACCGCGGCAGCGCGCACAGTCTGATCCGGACTTTGGCTCCGGTACAGAGACGCAATCACACGAAGCGGATTATATGCACGAGTCAGCATATATTAAACACTTTTAAAACTACACAACCTCAGCATGATTATGATCACTATTTTGTTTTACTAAGAGATTCATATTGAATCTAGGGGTAATCTATTAGTGGCTGTCAAATGCGGCTTTACCGAACGGCTCTGACCCGTGCAGATATAAACAAAACGCTATTGGCTAATTTAAAAAGGGGGCGGGACTGCTTGATAAGTCCTTCCTGTTTCAGTTGAAATTACGTCACCACATAGAATAACGCTGTGTGTTTCAAGGCACTTCAGGGGACCTTTAAAGGTTCTTCATGGAATAGTAGATGCCAGTAAAAAAGTGCAATCAAACAGACAAAAAGTCACATGACTAAACATTATAGCTTCAAATCTTGCAATTGTAAAAGTAGCACAGACGTTTTCCAGGCCATCCAGTAGATGACTGTGTCAATGTGTGTGTCCTGCCAGGGAAATACACTCACTGCAATTGGCTTCATCTGAGCCGTCTCGGCAGTTGAGCACCTGGTCACAGCGCTGACTCCTGTTATAACACGCCCCGTTAGCACACCTCAGCTCCAAGCACTCTGGGTACACTGAGAAAAAGAGAGCACGTCCAGTCATTCAATAAAATAAAATCACTCTGTAATACAATACAGCGTCCACTGCGGTACGGCATCGAGTGATGCAAGTAAAGAAACAGCATAAAGCTAATGTAGAAAACAAACACAAACTTCTGCAGCCAAATGCCCATTATGTGCATAGCAAGTCTGGTAGGGTAAAGCAGTGTGTGATGAGAGCTCAGTGATGAACTGACACTAGCACTAATCCACAGAGGAATCTGCAATCAACTCTGACAAACAAGAAGCATATTGTGGCCATTTCTGTCCATCAGCGAGACTCTTAATCTTACAAATTGATTAAAATGCCACAGGAGCCTTCGAGGGGGAGGAAACACACACACACACACACACACACTATCTAGGGCTGGGCGATATATCAAATATGCATGATATATTTACAATATATTGCTATGATGTTTATGCACTTTATGATATTTAAACGTTGTTCGACTAGTGCAAGTATGAGAGTGTTAAATTCATGAAATGCAATGCAACGTCGTGACCGTTCTGCATCCTTAATCCAATGCATTTCCGCATGAAATAGGATATTTAAGGAACAAGGACATGAGTTTAACCATTGGGAATTGACTGGATCTTAAAAAGCATACCAGAATGGAGTCAGGTAGTTAAAGGAGAAGGGTTGCAATGGGTTTGATGTGAATTTATAAAGTGAACAGGCTCTATTTTCGATTTTTCCTCTCTCTTTGGAGTGTTACAAGCGCTTGGTGCATAAAGAAGATCTGTAAAGTTGCAAAAACTAAAGTCTCAAATCCAAAGAGATATTCTTTATAAAAGTTAAGAGCCAACAACGCCGACCTAAAAAGGCTCGTTCTAACACACCCCCACATGTCTACGTCACTATGTGGGAAGATTAGCATAACGCCACCCAAATGTTCACGCAAAGAAAGAAGGCGTAACTCTTATTCTCGCTGTAGTATTGTTGTTGCCGCCGCCATGTCGTGAAGGCGCTGTGTGATTCGTTGTGAAAGCGAAACTACTTTGTTTGGTCTTCCAAAAGAGGACGATATCGCTTTGTCATGCCTGGAGCTGATCCGTGCTGGTCGCTGAGGAAATACATCAACTTTGCGCTGTGGATCGCTGGATCGGCTTTCACCGTGGACGAAGCGGAGTCCAGCCCGGGGTTGTCACATGTGGTTGCCGCAAGCCCGCCCGCCTCCGCTCACTCACACAACGCACTGGATAGCTGGCCAATCAGAGCACACCTCGCTTTTCAGACCGATGAGCTTTGTAAAAATCGACGCGTTTCAGAAAGGCGGGGCATAGAGAAGAAACAATAATGTACAGTATGTGGAAAATAATGTGTTTTTTTACCTTAAACCGCATAAACACATTTCATTACACCAAATACACCAAATAATGTTATTTTTAGCAACATCATTTGACCCCTTTAAACTGCATTAAAAGACAGCAACAGAATTGGTCAATTTGATTCAAAACTGTGAATCGGTTCAAAATAATTCACAGTTGATTCAAAACTAATGATGCATGATATTGAAAATTATTAAACAGCAATCTTATATTTATTCATTTAATGAAAAATTGTAGCCATAAGCAGTTATTTTATTATTTCTGAGATACTATTATAGTTTTTGAAGTTATACAGTTGCATAGTTATTATATAGTTATTTTGAATTAGATTTAATTTGTTTGTATTTTCTGTTTTCATTTAAATTTTTGTTAAAGTTTTAGTCATTTAGTTGTGTCTTTGTCATTTTTATTAGTTATTGTTTTTTTTTTAAATATGTCTGTATAGTTTTTAACAAATTTTATTTCAGTTTTAGCCATTTTAGTATGAAAACGAGAAAATGAAAATGAGAAATGAGAAATGAAAATGAGAAATGTTCCAACTAGCTGGAATAAAAAAAATAAATCAATAAAATAAAAAAATACATTTTATTTCAGTTACATTTATTTTATTTTAAACTAAAATGTTATTTTATGGTTTTAGTTTGTTTGAACTTCTATCCATCAAAGAATCCTGAATACATTGTTACAGTTTACACAAAAATATTAAGCAGCATGACTATTTTCAGCATTGATAATAATAAGAAATGTTTCTTGAGCAGCAAATCAGTATATTAGAATGATTTCTGAAGGATCATGTGACACTGAATACTGGAGTAATGATGCTGAAAATTCATCTTTGCATCACAGGAATAAATTACATTTGAAAATATATTCAAATAGAAAACAGCTATTTTAAATTGTAACAATTTATGTCTTTTTTAATCAAATAAATGCAGCCTTGGTGGTCCTAAGATACTTCAAAAACATAAAAAAAATCTAACCGACCCCAAACTTTTGAATGGTACATTAAATATCCATATATGACCTTAAATATACTGTCAGTATTTAGCTATACTGCCCAGCTTTAATCCCATCACACACATCCCGACAGCATACTTACGGCAGTTTCTCTCATCTGCTCCGTCTAGACAGTCAGGCACATGGTCGCACCTGTATCTTCCCGGGATGCAGGCCCCATTCGTGCAGGTGAACTGTGAACTGGAGCATGTCCTGCCAGCTGCCAGCAAAGATCAAAGACACATGGTTATAATATGAGTGCGCTGGGTGGTCCTCATCTTCACTAAAGTGGCATGCTCTCCCTACAACACATGCACGCTTTGCCTTATGTTTTTCAGACTGTTGCCTGCACATCTGAGATATCGTGTTTCTCTGACATGACGGAAATTACATCCCTGTACATTACTGGGAGTCAATGGAGCTCTCAGCTCTGACGGACAGTCGTAATTGAAATGGAAGCAGAAAGCGAGGGAGAGACGGACGGATGGAGATAAGGAGTACTCACGGCAGTGCTGCCTTTCATCGGAGCCATCCTCGCAATCCTCTTCATCATCGCAGGCCCAGTGCTGCGGAATGCACTCGCCGTCACTCAAGCACTGGAACTGAGCACTCTCGCAGGTGGGCTCGGCTGGAAGAGCGTAATAAGACAGCATTGTTAACCAAGCTAGAAGAGATCTGAGCTGGCCTGCGCTAAGAGTTTCCTTTCAAAGAGCTCCTTGACTGACTCCATAAGAGGAGGAATTTAAGAAGGGACGTGGATATACTGAAATAAATACGTTTTTTTTAAATGATATTTTAAAAAACTATTTTCTTCATTTATTGGTCCAAATTTGTTTGAAATGGCATACAACCAATACTTTTTCTGAAGTATACAGTATATGTAGTATGCTAGTATTTTTGTTTTGTTCTCCAGTAAAATATCTAAACATTCTTAAATTTACTTGAGAAGAAAAATGACTGAAACTATTGAAGTCTTGTTTTCTGAAAAAAAAAAAAAATCAAAATTAAGTGATTTTTGATTGTTACTAAACAAGAAAAATATGTCTATGAGCTATGTAAAATAAAACTTAAGGTAAAATGGGATTATTTTTCTTACCCCACTAATAGACATTTTTCTTGTTTTAAGCAAAAACTGCACTGGGTTTTGTATACCACAATGCAATGTGCCTCGCATGACCTTTTAACTTCTTAATTTTTAATCTTTCCTTCTGGACTGCTGTGACAGTCATCTAAGATTTGTAGGTTTTCACCCCTCAAAACTCTTTTGGTCTATGCCACTTTATATTTTGGCAATGCCATGATTTCCAGAGATTTGCTGTCCATAGAAAGCTAGCCAGTTTTACACAGGAATTTATTTATTGAATACATCTGGTATGAATGCGTGAAAACAGCCCTAAAGCTGGTAAGAAACTTATGTTTCTAAAACCCAAAATGGTGTATAAAAATAAGACTTTTAGGTACAAAAAAGTGATGCTAGTAAGCCAAAAACTACAATTCTAAAAACTCATTTCAAATTCCCGAGGGAACACATGGCCAGTGCTGATGCTGCTCTGGGTTTACGGATTACAAACTGAACAGCTGTATTTCACACTTGCCACTCTTTATTAGCGTTCAAGTGTGACCTTGTGACTGTGGAGGAAGAGTTACTTACGGCAGCCAAATTCATCTGAGTTATCCGAACAGTCGGTTGTTCCATCGCACCTCTGGCTTGCTGGAATACAACGGCCTGTCCCACAACGGAAAGACCCCACCTCACAACTTGAACCTACACAGAAAATGACAGGATATTCTGATCATCTGTTCAAATCTGATTTGTTCAAAGGCACAAAAGCTGTCACTGCAGCGGTACCTTGTCAAAAGATATAATTATATGCACTTTTAAGGTACTAATATGCACTCTTTCAGGGTAAATAAGTAGGGCCCTATAAAATCTGTTTTTTTCTCTCCAAATTCTGTTTTATTTTTTCCAAATTAAATTTTTTCTAATTTTTCCAGATTCTGTTTCTTGTTTTAATTGACTCCTTTTTTTAAATGGTTAAATTAAAGTAAAGTAAAATCATGAAACGTATACAATTTAACATCAATTCATTAAAAGTTTAACAAAAAAAAAAATGTGTGCAATATGTTTTATTTTTTCTCATGTTCGGTTTTATCTGTTTTATAATTGTCAGAATTATACATGATTTTTTGATGGGATGACAGCTGGTAAGGTCAAAGAACAGCATAATTTCACACATTAATTCTATGTAACATTCTTACCTGAGCTTTGACCTATGATTGTGCCAGCTCTAAATGACAGATGCCTAAAACCATTGCATCCATTAGCTTTAAAAAAAAAAAAAGAAAAGGAGAAAAACCCACATTCATCATTCAGGGCTACGGGCTTACTCAATGCCGACTATACAAGATAGCAACCAAAGATGTACTCCCACACATCATAAAACCTGAGCATGATGGATTTGAGAAGTCAAGATAATGTAATGTAATAAGAAATAATATAAACATTGCAGGAGTTACTACACAAGATAGGGGTTCAAAGATCTCCCCCTACATGGAAAATATCCTTCACGACTGATCCAAAGACCTCCGACCTTTCTAGATGCATCCAGATGTGAAAAACTTGTTGCATCTTTCCCAAAAAGACTCATGGCTGTATTAGATCAAAAGGGTGCTGAATACTTCGGACCATGTGATATTTCAGTTTTTCATTTTTAATAAATCTGCAAAAATGTCAACAATTCTGTGTTTTTCTGTCAATATGGGGTGCTGTGTGTACATTAATGAGGAAAAAAAATGAACTTAAATGATTTTAGCAAATGGCTGCAATATTACAAAGATTGAAAAATTTAAGGGGGTCTGAATACTTTCCGTACCCACTGTACATGATCAATGTTGCAGTTCCGTGAGAATGCCTTTGAACAGTCCTAGAAGAATTGTTTTATATGTATCATTGTGTTTTATATGTATCATTGTTTTCTTTATAACAGTGACCAAAACATAACTTTGTCAATATCTCAGGAAGAAAGCCAAGAGTTTTGAAGTGACTGTACTCTTAATATACTTCTTTGTCTAAACAACTGTATTTATGACAAAATCTCGTATTGTTTATTTTGTACTTTTTTTCTGTGTTGCATAACAGTTTAAAAATGTATGTGCAACAAATGAGACTCTAAAAGCTAAGTACATTGGAAGCGTTATTTACAGACTGTTGCAGTCCATAAGTTTTGCCACTTTGTCACCATCTCTGTCTGAAACCTGCAATTGCAGTTATTTGCGGAATTATCTTGTTTATGTGGGTTGTGCATCGGCACGGCTCCTCAGCGCGGATGAATCTAATGTTTTGAGGTGTATGTGTTGGCTGTCAGTCAACGCACCAGTGTGGATATTCACTCACTGTACTTCAGAATTAGATACTACGTCTTGGAAGTATGTCCAAAATATGAAGTTTAACCGGAAAATGTAATCTGAACAAGTACGCATGTTCTGAACATGTCTGCCAGTTTTGTTCTGACCAACTGAAAAAAAAAATTGCTCTACCAATCTAACAATCGCAAAGTTAGCTCAGATCACATAACTTAACATAACTGTAATCATTCCAGCTGCTGTAAGAAGAGGCTACAAATGATCCGCCGCCTGCAGCATCCACACGCCTACTAGCCGGGACTCCTCATTTATGTATACAGACATGATGTAATGATGCAAAGACGAACGACCTGAACCACTCAAATTAGAAAACATTATTACAAGCTTACCGTTGTGAGCTATGGTAGATAGTTTGGAACACTGATTGGTTATGTACTTGCTCAATAATTGTTTTGGATCATTTTTAACCAAAACAAGTTACAGAATGCAGCTTTAATTTTGTGAAATTATTTTGTAAATTAAAATTAAGATTTCACATCATTTCTGTTACTCCATTTGCTAAATTTTGTCTTTGTTTTGGTCTTAAATCATATAAAACAAGCTAAATTTTGTGAAAAAAATTTGCCCAATGAGACAATGAGCTCAGACATAGTCTTAATTCGTAATCAAATGGTTTTATGCTAAACAATTTTGCATCTCAAGTAAATGTATTTTGTTTTAAGGATGTGTAGATATTTGTATGGAAAATCAGGACAGAAATACCAAAACCAATGTTTGCAGTGAAATTAATCAAATCAAAGCAGAACCCATTTCAATTCTGAAAAGCAGTGTTCTCACATGTGATTGTTCCATGCCACTGATGAAGCATTTAGACAACCGAATTGACAGCCAGCAGAGCCAAGCGTGCCAGTCGACAAGCAGGCGCTTCTACAGCCCTAACTCTCCTTCATCTCAACCCTTCCTTTTGATCTCCTCCTGTGAGTAACATCTGAGGAGATAACGTACCACCCCTCTACCTTCCCCGACGGGCTCCAGGACATATCGACACCATCAGCATAGCTCAGCAGAGGAGCCCTCAATCAGGGCCGTCGTTTGGACGAGCGGAATGTGGGATTCTGATTGTCTCTCACTGACACTGATGAATGGTGCGTCCTGTTTCTTGTCAGAAATTTAATTAGGATAAATATCGGTACCGGGTGGTACCGTAGCCCTTACACCCAAATTCCAAAAGCAAAGGGAGATGCAAGGTGGAATGACGTGGTGAAGGGCTGGAGGGTTGGAGGGGGGGTGAGTGAGTATGTCTTATCACCACTTACCTAAACACACACACACACACACACACACACACACACAGTCTCTGGTCAAATGTATGTGATCTTCCCAAAAGAAGTTGCAGCATTCAAATTCAGAAGTTCCCAGAACTTAAATTTAAAGGCTCTATAATTATTTTATTGTTTTAATTTAACCAATAAAATGTCCATGAGTAACCTCATGCATAATTCTTTTGTAAAGCAAATCATAACAGGATTAAACATCCAAAGTATCTAATTTTGCATGCCCTCTGAAGGCAGGTATAGTCAGACTTGAGGTTAGGAATTTGAAAAAGCACTGCATGAATGATCCCTGTTAAAGAAAGTGACCAAACTTACAATTTTCACCTGGTAGACTATAAAATGGGCAAGAAAAATCTAGATTCACATTGAAATAAAGACCAGAATATCACAGATATTAGATTTGTGGTCACTTTGAACTTTGGTTACTAATCATTAGCACAGCAACACCATAGAAACCATCCAGAACACCATATCAATTGCATAGCAAAACGCTGGCAAACACTCAAAATATCCTACCATTGCATAGCAACACTCTAGCAACCAACCAGAACATTGTACCAATCGCATAACAACACCCTTGTAACCCCCCAAAACATTCCACAAAGTTGCATAGTATTATCCTATCCTATCACCCATCCAGAACATCCTACACATGGCATAGCAAAACCCTGGCAACCACCCAAACCATTTTACGAATGGCATAGCAACATCCTATCAACCACCCAGAATATCCTACAAATTACATAGCAAAACTCGGGCAAACACCCAAAACATTCTACCAGTTGAATAGCAACACTCTAGCAACCAACCAGAACATTCTACCAAATGCACAGCAACTCCCTAGCAACCACCCAGAATATTCTACTAGTTTCATAACAACACCCTAATACCCCTTAAAACATTATTAAAAAAACTGCATAGCAACATCCTTTCAACCACCTAGAACATCCTACAAATTGCATAAAAAAATCCTGGCAACAACGCAGAACATTCTACCAGTTGCATAGCAACTCCCTAGCAACAACCAGCCAGAGCATTCCACCAACTGCATAGCAACACCCTAGTGACCCCCC
>NW_015506092.1:206503-215715 GCF_001515645.1 Sinocyclocheilus grahami | reverse complement strand
GCCCCCCCCCCCCAAAAAAAATCCTACCAATTGTATAGCAACATTCAGGCAACCATCCATGACATCCTGGCATTGTGGAAGCAAGTTTTGGACGGGCAAACGCTACTCAAATTTTACTTGGAAAATCACTGAGAAGTATAATAAAACTATATATAAATATATTGAGAAAAAGAAGAGCAGTTAATTAAAATTTTTCATTTGTTATTGATGTTCATGGATATTTGCACCTTTAGTTGGTAGAGTGCAGGTAATTTATCTCTCAGTGAAAGTGACGTGTGGCCAATTATGGTGTCCCATACTCAAAATTTGTGCTCTGCATTTCACACATCCAAGTGCACACACAGAGCAGTGAGTAGTGAACACACACACACACACACCCGGAGCAGAGGGCTGCCCAGGAAGCAGTTGGGTGGAAGAGAGCACTGTACATTCACTCCCCCCACCTACAATACCAGCGGATACCAAGACTCAAACATGTGACCTTTGGGTTACAAGTCCAACTCTCTAACCATTAGGCCACAACTGCCCTTTCAGTGAATAATAATCACTTTTTCATTTTTCACTAAGCGTGGATGTTTGGATCGGTTGAAACAACAATCTTATCTGACCTGCTGCCTTTTAGGAAACTCGTGTGACTCGATCAAACAGCTCGAGCGCACGGAGTCTGCCAATAGGAAACTGAGAACTGCGCTAAACTATGAGGCCATCATTGACATTTAGCCGACCAGTAACCTTGCTAAAAAATCTGTGGTAATATGTTTAGACATCCGACTGACAAAAAATGAGTCTTACAGTGCAATAAAGCAATCTCGAAATTGATGGAGGAACAACTCCCTCTTGTTGTGAGACATGGCAGGTTGGAAGCGGTTTAGCAAGATTTAAAGGGAAAGTTCACCCAGAAATGCCATACAACAACAGTTTATTGTAACAATGAATATAAGGCTCCAAAAGAGACAAATATTAAAATGTATTCTTTTGTTTTCCAGGTTCGCATTGAATACATTTGTATTTTTTGGGAGAACTATTCTTTTAATGTGCTTCCTTCTGTATGGAAGCCCATTTCCGCCACATCTAAAAAAAAAAAAATTCTCGCAATTGCAAGTTTATATCTCGCAATTCTGAGAAAATAAGTCAAAATTGCGAGATATAAATTCGCAATTGTGATTCTGAGGAAAAAAACGCAATTACCTTTTTTATTCAGTGGCAGAAACAGGCTTCCATACTTCTGTACACAGGTAGTTTGTCAAATATTACTACTCTCAATCCTGTCATAATTACCTCTTCAATATTAATTTAAACGTACCATAATGGACAGCATGTTGGTTCTGTGCCATGGCAAAACAATAGCTGTATTAGCAGAGCATTTATTATGTATGAGTCAGAAGTTTATCAGCTTCGTTCCCTGTGATGTACTCTTTAATAATGGATTTCGTCCTCTGCCAGAAGGCCACGGGGGTTTGTGCTTGAGCTGCGGCGCTAAAAGCTCAGCGAGGGCCTCCTCATAGCGAGAGGTCTAGACCAAACACCACAGCAAACGCTTTTAAAGCATGCCAGTCAAATGGGCTTCCTTTTTAACTCCTTCGGCAGCCAATTGGGAAACGAGCCTTTTTCCTGCTCAGTTTACTAATGATAAAATTGCTGCTCTACTCGCTCAAAGGAAGCCTTTGTTGGTAGGACACGATCCCGGGGGTTTCAGCAGCGTCTGTAACACACAGGTAGACAATTGGCATATACAGGATCTAAGAGGTGAGATGGTTTACTGACACCCGCTCGCAAGTAATAGAATTTTAAACATCAGCCATCGGCCATTTCCACACACGCTGCCGGGATATGAGTGATGCTAATACATTTTATACTTTATTTTTACCAGGGTTGTTATCATTAACTAAAAATAAAACTTCGGCAGCCAATTGGGAAACGAGCCTTTTTCCTGCTCAGTTTACTAATGATAAAATTGCTGCTCTACTCGCTCAAAGGAAGCCTTTGTTGGTAGGACATGATCCCGGGGGTTTCAGCAGCGTCTGTAACACACAGGTAGACAATTGGCATATACAGGATCTAAGAGGTGAGATGGTTTACTGACACCCGCTCGCAAGTAATAGAATTTTAAACATCAGCCATCGGCCATTTCCACACACGCTGCCGGGATATGAGTGACGCTAATACATTTTATACTTTATTTTTACCAGGGTTGTTATCATTAACTAAAAATAAAAAATGTCTTTTCTAATTAGCCAACTTAAACCCTCAGCAGGCAAGAATCTCCAAAACTATCTGAGGGGAAAAACCGCCAACGTCGGGCCACAAAGAGAGTGCGGTGGAGGAATTTTCATTAGAACGAAGCCTCCCAAAGGCTTAGACCCCACTGTGAGACCACAATGGCACAATGGCCTGGCTGGCGGGGCTGCAGCCCCATAACTGAAAGTGTCAGTATGCCAAAAGGGCCGATGGAGACGGATAACAGAGTGGGGGAATACAGTAAAGCTTCCTGCGAGAAAGAAAGCCGAAAAGAGGCCCATCGGCCCATCCTCCTCCATTCTGCCATCCCTCTTTCCCTTTAAAAAAAATAAAGTCACTTGCCAGCCACTAGCAAGCCCCCCGAAACATCTCTTTCCAGTCCCGCGGGGGCCATGGGAGAGGTGCCGCTTCTTTCATCAATGCCGCCTTGTTTTGGGGGGCGGCTGGAGTGAATGCATGCGAATGCAGGAATGGCTGGCAGAGCCCAGCGCCAGAGCTGGCCGGCCATACCGCAGAGCCGAGTGCTGCAGCCCATTTCATATGGAAATGGACGACGCAGAATGCAGTCAATTGCTTTACAACTGACTTTGGCTCGCACGGCCTAAACGGAGTCATGGAGAAAAGACCTACTGGTACGCGAAGGCGGCTTGGCATTGGCGGCGAGTGGAAAGGAGGCAAACATAGAGTCGGGAAGCCTATTAAGCCATTCAGATCAGCACCGCTGACTCCTATTGGAAACTTTAGAACAAATTTGAGATTGTGAGATTGAAATATTGTCCAAATTATTTGTAAAATGTGAAATAATCAGCACCAAAAACGTGTTAGTTCCAAAAATCTGCAGGAAAACATGTCATAAATAGCGTAAAAATAAATAATAAACAACAACATCGGATTGGATTGCATTGACTAAAAAAAAAAAAAAAACACTGAGAGATTTTTAAAAACATCTTCTTTTGTAGTGCACATAAGAAATATAATTATACAGGTTTGGAATGACACGAGGGTGAGTAAATGATCACAGGTTGTTAATTTTTGATCACTTTTAAGATAAAATTATTTACAACCCACTCTCACTCAATCTAACATCGTCAAACGGGAACACCATCACACAGGCTTCTCAGCTTTCAGATGGCACTGCGGCAGTGACTAACACAGCCAGTGAGGGTGCTGTGTACACTGAGAGGATTAGAATTCTTCATTAGTGCCAACTGTGTTAACTTCTGTTCCTGTTTCTAATACAGCAGCCCTGTTGCTCAAGGACTCTCACCAGAAAGGCCCAGAAGCATGTGTGAGGTTTAAGGAGCACGTGCAGAACAGGAAAAATGGGATTTCTGCATTTTCTCACTGTTCAAAATGCAGACGTCATTACTGTTTATTTAGCTTGTTCACACATTTGTGTAATAACCTACACGCAGGAATGAACACCAAACACACGTCTAGCGGACGTGCAATTCTTTCTAGAACAATAAACAATGACAGTCTGAAAGTCATGCTACTTAGCAGGCACATTTTCACAATCATAGCTGTTCAATTTTTAAAGGTATTTAAGACAAGAAGCACCAACCTAGTGACTTTTGTGTGCAGTTTTGAGATGCTTGAGTTTGAGTACAAAAGTGCTACTTCAGTCCCTGGCAAACCTAAAAATGTTTTAAGATGGCAAGATTTGCAACAGTTACTTATAGAGCTTGGTTCTATAAGTAATTTTCCCATTTATTTGCTCCATAAGGATTTCAAACCATTCTTTAATAAAAAGTTCTAAGCCTTAAATCAAACCAACCAGCTTCGAGATAAATCGCAACAGAACAATATTTAATTTGAGGCAAGAAAGTATTTGAAATTCTACTCCCATCCCATGCAGCACAATAAAATACATAATAGTCAAATCAAATTTATTTGCAAAGCACATTGTTTCAAAACAGCCTTTCAGAAAATCATGATGTACTGTATGTATTAGGATAAAGCTGGATATACTACATAGCAAATTTTAAATATATCGCTGGGCAATTATATAGTTTACATTTTGTGGCGAAAGAAACAATCAAGCAGTTGATATTTGCTATATAGTATATATTGCTTTGCGTCAGTTTTACTGTATTTACTGTATGTATATGGATAAAGTTGGATCCCACTTTAAAGGGATAGTTCACCTAAAAATGAAAATTCTGTCATTAATTACTCACCCTCATGTTGTTCCAAACCCGTAAGACCTTCGTTCATCTTCGGAACACAAGTTAAGATATTTTTGATGAAATGTGAGAGCTCTCAGACCCTGCATAGACAGCAACGCAACTGAAATGTTCCCAGGTCCACAAACATAGTGAGGACATCGGTAAAACAGTCCATGTGACATCAGTGGCTCAACTTCAGTTTTGCGAAGCTATGAGAATACTTTTTGAGTGCAAAGAAAACAAAAATAACATAATTTATTCAACAATTCTTCTCCCCCGAGTTACGTCTTCTGCCATTTTAGAGTATCACAACACATATGCATGCTTTCTCTTAAGCATAAACAACGCTGATTGCGCAGATTACGTTCATGCACGCGCTTTCTCCTCCGAGTGTAAACGGCGCTGGTTATGACGATTACGCTCTTGGGTACTCTCCAAAATGGCCAAAGACGTAACTCAGGGGAGAAGAATTGTTTAATAAATTGTTACTTTTTAGTTTTCTTTGCGCACAAAAAGTATTCTCGTAGCTTTGCAAAACTGAAGTTGAGCCACTGATGTCACATGGACTGTTTTACCGATGTCCTTACTACGTTTCTGGACCTGGGAACATTTCAGTTGCGTTGCTGTCTATGCAGGGTCTGAGAGCTCTCACATTTCATCAAAAATATCTTAATTCGTGTTCCGAAGATGAACGAAGGTCTTACGGGTTTGGAACAACATGACGGTGAGTAATTAATGACAGAATTTTCATTTTGGGGTGAAAAAACCCTTTAAATATTGTCGGGCAATAATATAGTTTACATTATGTGACGATATAAATATCTGAATTACACTGCAAAATGATTACATTTATAGAATGTAGGCCTGTAAGTAGTTTGAAAGTGTTAGACATTATTGCTAAAATGGGATTGTTTATAGAAGTTTGTTTCCACCACAGGATTAAAAAACAAGATCGATAACTGGGACTTTTTCTCTCACGATTCCGAATATTTTTCAAGCAATTCAAGATATAAAATTCAGTATTTCAAGATATAAACAAGGAATTGTGAGATGGAAACTCATAACTGCAAGATAGATTTGGTGAGATAAAAGTCACAATTACCTTTTTTTTAAATATATAATTCCACGGAAGAAACAGAATTGTGAGATGTAAACTCACAATTCTGAGAAAAAAGTCAGATTTCAGAACCTCACAATTCTGAGAAAAAAAAAAAGCGAGATATAAACTCGCAATTGAGAAAAAAGTCTGAATTTTAAGATAAGAAGTTGTTATTGCCTTATCTATCTATCTATCTATCTATCTATCTATCTATCTATCTATCTATCTATCTATCTATTAATCTGTGGTGGAAACAAGCTTACATAGATGTTTACCGTTTTAAACAGTGAAATGCAAAAGTGTTTAAGTTATGCACTTTAAAGCTTGCTGACAGCCAGGTTCAGATAAGGCCCTCTGTCCAGCATCAAACTGATTTCCACTCTTTTTTTGTGCATGGAAATCCTGTTACAGATCATGAGGCCCCTCACTGATCCACATCTGATTGAGCCTACTGAATGAGATATCATTGTTCGCTGATCTTCACGGTGTTGTCTGCACCCATGACTGCACATAAAAAATAAAGGCCGCTGGTGAATGTGACACTGAGTGAAAGTGTCCTTTTAATCATTGCAATCCAAAGATGGCTAATACGTGACTAATGAAAGTGAAAAATAATTTAAAAACAAGTTATGAATCAGCAGCATCATCACATTTGCAGGCAATGAGTAACACTCATATTCATTTACAAAGGACGGTTTCACAAGTTGGTTAATGAACATCATGACATGAGGTGTCAAAACTGTTTAGATTGTGCCAACTCAGGGTTTTCAAAAAAAGTCCAAGTTTAAATTAAAATGCATCATGCCAAACAAGGTAACAAGTAACTACCTTCAAAGACCTTTGACCCTCAGGTCTGCAACTGAGAGCGTGAGGAACCAACGGGAAGTGAAGCTCAGCGGATTAGAGAAAGTAACCTGTCCCCCCTCCATCAAGACCCTTTGGTCATTTCCTCCAAAACACATGCTGAATAAAGCTGGATTACTGGAACTCATTCCTGGCTCGCATTTCTGAGGAGATCAATCAAGCCACAAATTTAAACCTGACACAAACTTACCAGTACGAATACCCAAAAGACTGTGCGAGAAGATGTGATTTTGACGCCTCAAGGTCACAATATGTCAGTAAATTTGAATTTAATTCGCTTTTTTTTAACGCAACCATCCCAATTCTCCCAATAAACAAATGAACACAAGACGGTTTAATCTCAATAAAGACAACCACAGCTAATTTTCACTAGGATAACAAAGGGATTCATGAGCAGCAATGGTAGTCTTGAACGGCAGCTGCTGAGTAATTAGTTGCTTGATTCACATAAGAAGCTTACATACTAAGGGTTGGGCAAAAAGAAAGCAGATTACATTTCGAGAAGCTCTAGCCATGCAACCAACACAGAGCAACCTGTTGCTGTCAACCCACTAACAGTCTTTTAGAAACAGGCCCGAGCGCAGAAACGTGTTGGATTTGCTTTGCACCAGCAGCTTGGGGTCCTGCTAGAGATTGTCTTCAAGTCACATGCTCGTCTCTGTTACCTAGCAACGCCAAAGCCCATGCAAAAGTTCCCCGAGAACCTCACTCAAATCTGTCTGAGCGAGGCTTTGTGCGCCACAGCAACAATGTTGTTAATATTCAGCTTACAACATTTTTTTTTAAACAAATACTTGTTCTGTCACATATAGGTTATTTTCACGATCTAATTTTACTTTGAGCAAAAATCCGTTCATTATAAATAACAATGCCGTTATTCGATGTTTATTTTTCCACAAAAAAGTGAGAATTTAATTACACTTTTCCCCAGTTATGTATATCAATTAAACCAGAATAATTGTGATATAATGCAAAGTTACTTGCCCGTTATGTCTATTGTTAGAAAAGTCGCTCTAAGGGACTGTATCTAAAACAAATAGGCTATGATACGAAACAAGTTAATAATAAAAGTCGCACCGTACCTTGACAATCGCAATGAAGCACACATAAAGTTATAATGAGGAGAAGTTGTAGGTGCATTGTGACGCACGGTCCCGGCTGGTGTGTCCAGCCCCTCATGAAGCCAGCCAGATGGAGCTCTTGGGACTGAGATGCAGTGAAGTGGCTCTCACTCACTTGTCCCGGGCTGATGAAAAAGGGCGTGCTCATGATGCTCCCCCCCTCAGCTCGACCCACAGGATCAAATCCTTAACTAGCTCCCAGGAATCTGCAGAGCTCACTGACTAGACTACATAATGTGTGGATGGTGCAGTCACAGTATGTGAAATATTTACAAATCACTGGTATTATTGCGGTTGTTATAATAATAATAATAATAATAATAATAATAATAAATTAGAATAATAAAATAAAAAATCTAATAACTGTTATAAATAATAATAATTATTATTATACATTTCTTAATTTACTGAGATACCTGTTGCTGATTTGCATGTTCCCCGATTCTGCAACGGAATGAATGGCAGGTTGAGAAAATTATCTGAGAGATTTTCTGACATAAGATAATCAAACATAGCTTATCTGATCATCTCAAAATGGCCTAATATATTAGTATAATATAGTATTAATATATATATATATATATATATATATATATATATATTACATAATATAGTCTATTATATAATTACACTGAAAAGTATTGGTGTATTGGTTTCCTCTGAAACAATTTTCACTCAAAAATTTATTTATAAAAGAATTTCAAAGAAATGGTAAAAGTAACACATTGAATTAACTGTGACATTTTAAAATAGGAAGACTGTTAAAGAAAGAATCTTTTTTTTCAGCAGTTGACTGTAAAAATGTTTTCATCACAGCATTAAAACCAACTTGATACTCTTGATCGGTAATTGCAGTGTGTAGCCTTTGGCTATTTTACTTCACGTTTAAGGCAGCAATTTTAAGCTTCCTATTTAAACTTGTGTCTGATTGAACAATTAATAGAAATGGCCATTCAGCCAAAAGTCATTTTCAAAATCTAATGACAGGCTTGTGCAGATTTTTGTAGTCAATTTTAAGAAATATTGTGCCATCATTGTCATACCAGCTTAAGGCAGTGGTGATCAGCCCCCTAATGACCAGCTTAAACCAGTTAATGACCAGCTTAAACCAGTTAGAAACCAACTACTATGTTCCAAAACACAGCTACCATCTTAACAGGCATCAGCCACTAGTGGCAATGGACATTAAAAAAAAAACATGGTCAACCACGTTTTTTTAAACAAATTAATTTGTAACTTTTTAAACTTGTGCTTCTAATATGTAACAACAGGCTAATTCAATAATAACAAATTGACTGTGCTTTTCGTAGAGTCTGTTGAGAGACCACAGCATGATACTTCTAAGGTTGGACACTCGAGTCAACATTTTTGCAATTAGCAAAAAAAGAGACTTCTTGTTTAAATGATAAGAACCCACAGCTGGAATCTCGGATTCTCAAGATTGAGCACAAGTTCAAGAGTAGCCCGGACTCAGATAATGCAGAACATGGTTTTAAATGCGTTACTTAAGGTCAGCGGATTTCTATAAGGCAAGTTAAAGATCTCATGCTTAGCTAATAAGTGATCCTTCTGGGCCAAAACTAAAGGTGCATAAAGATCTGATGTGTGTTAAAGTCAGCCTTTTATGTCCTGTGATCCTCACTTTATAATTAAAGAGCTCCCACTGAATAAAACATCTTAAAGCAGATGGTTTGAAGATCTTGATCTTGACCCGCTGTGAAA
>NW_015506092.1:133363-205938 GCF_001515645.1 Sinocyclocheilus grahami | reverse complement strand
ATTAAAACCAACTTGATACTCTTGATCGGTAATTGCAGTGTGTAGCCTTTGGCTATTTTACTTCACGTTTAAGGCAGCAATTTTAAGCTTCCTATTTAAACTTGTGTCTGATTGAACAATTAATAGAAATGGCCATTCAGCCAAAAGTCATTTTCAAAATCTAATGACAGGCTTGTGCAGATTTTTGTAGTCAATTTTAAGAAATATTGTGCCATCATTGTCATACCAGCTTAAGGCAGTGGTGATCAGCCCCCTAATGACCAGCTTAAACCAGTTAATGACCAGCTTAAACCAGTTAATGACCAGCTTAAACCAGTTAGAAACCAACTACTATGTTCCAAAACACAGCTACCATCTTAACAGGCATCAGCCACTAGTGGCAATGGACATTAAAAAAAAAACATGGTCAACCACGTTTTTTTAAACAAATTAATTTGTAACTTTTTTAACTTGTGCTTCTAATATGTAACAACAGGCTAATTCAATAATAACAAATTGACTGTGGTTTTCGTAGAGTCTGTTGAGAGACCACAGCATGATACTTCTAAGGTTGGACACTCGAGTCAACATTTTTGCAATTAGCAAAAAAAGAGACTTCTTGTTTTAAATGATTACTGATAAGAACCCACAGCTGGAATCTCGGATTCTCAAGATTGAGCACAAGTTCAAGAGTAGCCCGGACTCAGATAATGCAGAACATGGTTTTAAATGCGTTACTTAAGGTCAGCGGATTTCTATAAGGCAAGTTAAAGATCTCATGCTTAGCTAATAAGTGATCCTTCTGGGCCAAAACTAAAGGTGCATAAAGATCTGATGTGTGTTAAAGTCAGCCTTTTATGTCCTGTGATCCTCACTTTATAATTAAAGAGCTCCCACTGAATAAAACATCTTAAAGCAGATGGTTTGAAGATCTTGATCTTGACCCGCTGTGAAAACTCGAAAGCGAACCATAAGAACAGTCTGTTGATTTGATGTTCTTCAACAGAGCTACAGCAGTAGATTATAACGTAATGCTGATCAAAATCATTCTTTATTCTTTACTCTTCAACCTAATGCAAATGTGTAAAAAAAACCCTTCTGCACCTTTCGAGCCAGTATCTTCATACAGCAAAGAGGAGTCGTGGCGACATCTAGTGGTAGAACTCGAGCACTACACCCGCATTTTCAGCCCAATCTGCTTAACCTGAGGGGGAGAACACAAAACAGACATATCTGGAACAACAGTGCGTGTTATAAATGTTAGTCGATTTTTTTAAATGCTGAATTACATTCTCAAATGTAGTTTGTCGAGGGGGAAAAACACGTAAAATAATCGCGACGAAATTCGCTGTTGCTAGGGGCAACCGGGGAAACTTTGAATCGCCACAAGCCGAAGCATCACTGCAGCTCATTGCGGTAGAGACGCCTTTGTGAAGAAACCCGTTTTTTTTTCTCTGCAAAACACAGCCTTGAAAGATTCAACATGACATCTCCGCAGAAACTCCCAGTAGACCTCAAAACGATGATCAGAGACACTAAACAGGTACGTTGGAGAGCGTGTGATGTTCATACAAAACTGTTTACGCCCATTTCAGCGACTGCCACGCATCTGTGTGCCTGACAAAATCGATCAACCACCGACTGTTTTGAAATTGTGTTTGTGATAAAAAAAAATCGTGCTTTGAAACACATAATTCGCCCAAACAATAGCAAAGCAACTGGTCGCGCATTGCTTAAAAAAAAAAAAAAAAAAAAAAAAAAAAAAAAAATCTGTTTTTTTATACTTATTTCATTTTAAAATTGAATTAATAGTTTTGCTTTATAATAGCAAAGGCGCGATACTCTACTTGCAGTTTGTGAGCTTTAAAACCAATAACATATCGTCACATTTTTTTTAACCCTATTTAATATTTTCAATTAATTTATGTCAACGTTACTTCCCCTAATTCCGTTTCGTTGACTCGCAACTTGAACGTTTCCACCGATACTGCTTAAGAAAATAAAAATAAACAATACAGATCATATATAAAACGCATCGACTTTTCTTTTCATAACATGCCTCAGTGGCGTCACACTGAATGGGGTAAGTTGTCACAATGGGCATAAACAGCATAATGCCAGCAAAAATGCATAGTGTAACTTGCAAAAATGCCATTGTTTTGGTCAAGAAATATTACAGTGCACTGAACAAAATTATATCCATAATTTTTATATATTTCAAACATGTGACAACTTGCCCCAACAATTACCCTAGTTCTGAAAACTCAGATAAACCTTTATTTAAAATCTGCCATCATTGTATATTAGGCTCTTGCTTGACTTGTGCATCCAAGTGTAGTTTTATTGTGGTTACTTGTGTAATGGAGCAGACCAGGTGAAGTCAGGTCACAAGCAATGCAACAAAAAAAATAAAGGCTTTTATTTGATTTTTTTTAAGTGTAGCTATCAAAAATAAAATGTGTAGCAAAAAATAAATAAATAACAATCATGATGAAATGGGTAAACCAATCAAAACTGGCAAAAAGATATGATTGTAATGCCTCTAAAATAAAATAGAGGCCCTACCCTGATGAACAAATACTAAATAAAAAAATAACTATTTAAATCAAATAAAGAAAATCCCAAATAAGGCTCTCATGCAAACAGGATATAGACCTGAGTCGACCAAA
This sequence comes from Sinocyclocheilus grahami, assembly GCF_001515645.1. Classification (NCBI taxonomy): domain Eukaryota; kingdom Metazoa; phylum Chordata; class Actinopteri; order Cypriniformes; family Cyprinidae; genus Sinocyclocheilus; species Sinocyclocheilus grahami. Next base: position 203,290 of record NW_015506092.1, on the reverse strand, counting down.
ACCATGGGAGGTGAGTATTAAAAAACAACATTTAGTGATGAAACCTAAACAAAAGCACACCTCTGAATAATACCCATCATTTTTAAATGATCATACAGCTGTATCCATAACTAAACTAATAATAAAATGAATCCGCAAAACTAGCAACAGGTGAATGTGACCCTCCATCCTGACTGAAATGGTCCAGTCCCATTTCCTGCTGGAGTGGCAGAAAGGTGGAGCCAAAGCCCCATTTTCCCTTTTGCCTGAGGCGCGTTCAAGCTCAAACCGGTGTGCACCGTTTTGCTACGGTTTCCGGTTTGAACGGCATGTTTCCTGGAAACGGTGTGCAACGGGGTTTGAGATGCGTTTTCTCTTGTTTGGTGGGTGTGTCAAACATGTCAGCCCAATCAGCAGCAACATGTATGTAAACCACGCGGTATTAAAGAGACAGCTCGCACAATGTAATTAACATCCAAATAAATTCACAAGAGCAAGTATATTGTTTGCACATGCTTATTTACATTAAAGGCAAAATAACTGAAATAATAAGAGCACAAGTATAGATCTGGAACTTCTTTAAGTCTGTCTAAATATAATTTAATAATTGCAATGTCTTCTGGTCCATATCCTTTCCTTAGGAAGGTGTGCTAAATATGAATTAATGTAACATAAAAATACTATACATATTTATATATTTTGCTATTGTTATTATGGAGTGACAAACTTTTCTATACCCCTCTGATTATATAATGTTAAATATTACTATAACATAGCACAACAACAGGGATCAGCAATAATGATAAGCCTAATACTCACAATAAAAATAATAAGGTCATATAGATCATAACAAAATAAATAGATTTTAAAATATTTTTGAGTAAATATTGTAATAAACAAATAAATGTTTTTAATGTAATTTAAATTCAGCAATTTTGCATGTGCTATGATTTATTAATGGAATATCTTGGATGTATATTTTCAGCAAATGCTCATTTTTGGGTGAACTATTCCTTTAAATGTGTTATACTGGCAAATGTATCAGCTATTGGACAACCTTTTCTCTAAATATCAGTATCTGGCTTTAAAAACCCATCTAGAGCCAATTATTCATCTCATGCATCTCTGAAAATGGGTTCTTAGATCATTTCAATTAAGCAGAAATCACTTCTTGTGTTTTTAAATACAATGACTTGTATTAGCACAGGTTTAACCCCAGATCTTAATCCTTCCTATAAGGATATGGACGATGTGCACCAAGCACTGGAAAAGCTCCGAAGTCTCTCCCAGGAAGAAAGGACGGAAGCAGAAGTGCTGCGATCAAGAATTGATGAGCAGTCTACTCTCATCTGCATCCTGAAACAGAGAGCAGACGAGATGCTTCTGCGCTGTCAGGCTCTGGAGAAGATCAACGCAGAGCTGGAGAACCTGAGAGCCAATGTGCAGCTGGAGCTGGAGAACGAGAGGAAGAAATCCGAACTGCTGGAGCAGAGATTCATGCACCTGGCCTCCAACCACCGAGAGCTGATCAACTTCAAGAACGAGTACAAGAGCCAGAATGTGAAGCTGGAGAAAGAGAGCGAGAGACTCAGAAAGGAAAATGAAACGCTTTTCAGTGAGGAAGTGCAAGAAAAAGAGAAGACCATCCTCAAACTGACCCGAGAGCTCAAGGACTTGGCAGAGCAACATAAGATACTAGAAACAGAGTATCAGTAAGGAACGGTTCTCGGTTTCAGTCTGTTCTGGAAGTAAAAACCTCATTGATCTCCATAGAGAAATACATTTTTAATGATAAAAAAAATGCTTAATTGCCATATTTCTGGTAAAAACTAAATAGAACATAGAATTCATAATGCTGAACAGAGACCCAGCTGTGTTTTTCTTTTTCAAGTTTTCACAAACTCATGATTATTAGAGCAATTTATTGATTCAATTTTGTTTTAAATGCATATGGAGAAAATGAATGGGAAAAATAGTTCCAGAACTGAAAAAGTTGACGGTTACTGTTTACTTTATACGATTCAGTGAAATAAGTACAATAAGTATATTTGGATTTAATCTTTATGATCCCAACAGGGAGAAAACAACAGGTTTCCAGATTAAACTGAAAGAACTGATCAACCTCCATCAGATTAAAGAGGCCTCTTTAAAGAACGAACTGAGCGACACACAAAAACAACTGAAGAATGCTGTAGAGATGTGTGCAGGTATGTATTCAATATTATAAAACAGATAGTTCTGGTGCTTGACTCTGATTGGCTGAGCCACGTTTGAAGCTGTTGTAAATTACTCTACAAACACACACCTTTGTTTACTTCTGTGTGTGGCTCGGCAACCACTTTGTTGCAACCACAACTGATTCTGAGGAACTACATTGTTTGGTGGGAGAATAATGTTTTTATTAATACCATTACACTTTATTGATATTTATTGAAAACATTTTTATGTTAAAGGGGTCATATAATGCTACATGCACTTTTACAAGTAGTTTGAACTGAAATGTGTGTTGGCAGTGTGTGTACACAATTACCCTATAATGATAAAAATCCACCCAGTGGTTTTTTGTTAATCTACTAAAATCTTTACCCCTTTCTCAAATCGAGCCAATCTCAGATGCCTGTCTGTGTGACGTCACACAGACAGGCCCCTCCCACGATAGTTTGATTGACAGTAGCGTTTCAGCACAGACTGGACTGGTGTCTTACCTTAGCCCCGCCCCTGAGTGAGCTGTCATCAGTCCGCCATTGTTTCACCGCCGGAGCAGATGTAGACAAGAACGACTTCTAAGCGATTGAGGTGTTCTGTTGTTGGATGTAATAATGAGCATAGCAGTCGTCATTTACTCCCGACATCTGAACCGCTGAAGACGCAGTGGATTACATTTGTTTTTGAATGGAACGCGCCCCCGATCTACATAAATGCGTCTATGTTCGCGCGAATCATTCGTGATCCAGCTTTACCTACAGAAGAAGTGAGTGTAAGGTTTTTTTAACGAATCTTTGCAAATCGCCTTTCCTAATAATGTGCTAATTAGCAAGTTTCATGATGAATAGGGCTAAAGTAAATCATCTCAGAGAGCAGCTCGAAAGAGAGGGGCGGGGTCAGCAGAGCTCATTAACATTTAAAGGAAAATGCTTCAAATCTGCATGCTCTGAAAAGAGCTGTTTTTGACCAGGTAAAGGTGTTTTTACACTACCATTGAGAAATTTTAACCAAACTATGTTACAGACTTTTCGTTAAGTCCCTAAAGAATCATATCAACTTGTGGAAAATGGGCATCCTATGACCCCTTTAATGTCCTGACACAAAGCTAGTTGAGAATTTAACCGATGTGGACTATGCTAAGCACGAACAAATGTCTTTAAATTTGTGTAGTCGTCCAGTTGTTACTTGCACACTGTTAAACACCTCACACATTTCTTTCCAACAGAGTTGGATTTCAAACTAAGACAAACTCAGGAAAAAGAATCAATGAGAGAGACAGACACTCAAGAGAGACTGGAGAAACTTGTGAAGGAAAAGGATGATCTTATTGATATCTCAATGCAGCGTGGGAAAATTATACTGGTGAGCAATAAAAATAATGCATATTTGCATTGCTTTAACCGTTCTTTGTTAGATTCCACCTTCTTGCATGCAACGATTGGTCGATTATGTACAATGCCTGCATGCTATTGGTCAAACTATATTTAAGTCGTTACCTTCAACAAGTATGAAAACAATAGCAAAACAAAGCCAAAACCCATAAATTTTAGGCAATTTAGATATCCCGTCCAGGACATGTCTGGGGAAAAAAAAGATGTATTGTTTGTTACCCTAGATTCATTATTAATTATCAGTTACATTACTGTTTGTTTTCAGATGGAGTTGTAATGATTTCATTGCAATGTGTTAAAGGACAAGCAAGCTGAAAATCAGGAGCTGGAGCGGAAAAGACAGGAAGCTGAGAACGGCAAACTAGACGCAGAAAACAGGTATGAATCTCAAAACAACTTTTATGCTTTAAAGGAACACTCCACTATTTTTGAAAATAGGCTCATTTTCCAACTCCCCTAGAGTTAAACAGTTGAGTTTTACCGTTTTCGAATCCATTCAGCCGATCTCCGGGTCTGGCGGTAGCACTTTTAGCTGTAGCTTAGCATAGATCATTGAATCTGATTAGACCGTTAGCATCTCGCTCAAAAATGACCAAAGAGTTTCGATATTTTTCCTATTTAAAACTTGACTCTTCTGTAGTTACATCGTGTACTAAGACCGACGGAAAATGAAAAGTTGCGATTTTCTAGGCCGATATGGCTAGGAACTATACTCTCATTCCGCCGTAATAATCAATTAACTTTGCTGCTGTACCAATGATATTACACAGCGCCTGAAAATCTTTCATTTTCCGTTGGTCTTAGTACACGATGTAACTACAGAAGAGTAAAGTTTTAAATAGGAAAGATATAGAAACTCTTTGGTCATTTTTGAGCGAGATGCTAACGGTCTAATCAGATTCAATTATCTATGCTAAGCTACAGCTAAAAGTGCTACCGCCAGACCCGGAGATCGGCTGAATGGATTCGAAAACGGTAAAATTCAACTGTTTAACTCTAGGGGAGTTGGAAAATGAGCTATTTTCAAAAATAGTGGAGTGTTCCTTTAATACTACACTTTTTGTATAAATAACACATGCCATGTTTATTAAAGGAATAATTCACCCAAAAGTGAAACTTTCATTATCATTTACGCAGCTTCAAGTCATTCCAACCCTGTAATTTTTTCCTTTTTCCTTCCATGAAACATAAAATTTTATTTTCGGCAGAATGCTTCTTTTTCCATTCGAGGACAGTAGATAAAGAATATACCACTGTCAGACTAAAGAAAGCACCATACATGTATGATAAAGGCAGTCTCATAAAGGTAGAAAGAAAATAATACATGGTCAGAATGGCATGAGGGTAAATTTGGGTGAACTATTTCTTTGCCATAAACCAATACAACAGACAAAAGATCAGTTCAGGATATTTGGCTTACTTTATGAGTTTCTGTTCGCACATGAAATGATCAATGTCCATAAAATAATGCATTACTTGCTTCGTTTGTCTTTCTCAAGTTTTTTATTTATTTTTTAATCAGGTTTGAAAAGGAAGCAGCAGCTGTGAACAGTGAATTAAGAGTGAAGGAACTACAGGACGCCTTAGAGAGGGCAGAGGACACCTGCAATGAGTTGAAAAAGGTCTGCTAAAAGAAAACCTGTATGTATATTGGACATTTTGGTCTCAGTAGCATATCAATGTTTTTACATATCACATTTTTAGGAGTTTGAGGCATTTAAAAAGCACAGCAGTGGACTGCTTGAGAAGGAGAAGGAGTTAAACTGCAAACTTCGGCACATGATCATCTGAGCCATCCATCCCTTTCCATCATCATCATCAAACCATCATCAAAATCAGCCATAATATAGCGAAAACCACTGGCTCATGGCACATGGAGCAGTTGTATATAATGAACTAGAAGACAAAGGTGAAATGAGATTTTAAGAGAATGTCTTCTGTCAGTAGTGGGCAGTTTAAAGTATTTCTGTAAGGGAGTTTGATAGTTTGCAAATAGGTTGTTTTGGCTAAACTGTGACTTTTGTAAATAAAAGTAGCATTTTTAAACTTCCACTGTGGTTTAGTGTGGACTGTCAAAGGCTCTGTCATGATTATTAGAAAATCACCTGATTGCGATTCATTGAAAAATCTCTGATCATTGTGAGCTTTACATTTGAAGTCAAATATTGCCTTTCAAATAAGGGAATTTTTAAACTAATTTGCAAATTTAGGTTTTGAAATCCCGCAGCTTTTTTTTTGTTTGTTTAGCTCTCTCCAACCAAGATGATTATATCATATGATGCTTATCAGATAATTCAGGGTTTTAAGACCAAGTAAAGAAAATTTAAGGAATAATTCAAATGGAACACAATTCATCAACATGGTCTCTGAATGTAAATGTCTTACACTTAAATATTAGTAATATACCTCCAGGAACAGGATTGGACACCCCTGCTCTATGTAGATTCTTAAATCAAGATACAAAGAAGCAAAATTACATCTTATATATGTCTTGTTTGATAAGAAATTGATCAAAATGAAGTGAGTTTACGATTAAAACGAACAAATATCTGCCAGTGAGCTCAGAGAAAATCAACAGGATTCAAAGGGGAAAAAGTTTTCATTCCACATTGACGGATATTTGTTCATGTTTCAAGCTAGTTTTGTTCAGTTTCTCAGAAAACAAGACTTCATATGTTCAATTTACAGTTAAGGATTAAAGAATGTTTAGAGATTTGTATTGGAAAACAATGCGACATTTATGGCCATGACTTTATAATTTTAAGACTTCCTGCTTAGATTTAAGACCTTTTTAAGGACTCAATATGTGGAAGGATGAATTAAGACTTTTTAAGACCTGCAGAAACAGTAATTAATTAGAATGTTCAAAATTAAAGCAATAGTTCACCCAAAAAATACACCCTTTTTTGTCCACACAATGAAAATTAATAGGCTCCAATGTTGTTTGGATCCCATCGTTCTTCAGAAGAAAGAAATGCATTCGCATTATTCCAAACATTTAAAATTTTGTTCAGTTTCTCAGAAAACAAGACTTCATATGTTCAATTTACAGTTAAGGATTAAAGAATGTTTAGAGATTTGTATTGGAAAACAATGCGACATTTATGGCCATGACTTTATAATTTTAAGACTTCCTGCTTAGATTTAAGACCTTTTTAAGGACTCAATATGTGGAAGGATGAATTAAGACTTTTTAAGACCTGCAGAAACAGTAATTAATTAGAATGTTCAAAATTAAAGCAATAGTTCACCCAAAAAATACAATTCTGTCATTATTTACCCTTTTATGTCCACACAATGAAAATTAATAGGCTCCAATGTTGTTTGGATCCCATCGTTCTTCAGAAGAAAGAAATGCATTCGCATTATTCCAAACATTAAAAAAAAAAAAAAGTTTAAAAAACAGATTAAATTGCTAATCACCACTATTTGTACAGTACGACCAGTCAGAACTGAATCATCGAGACAGCTCTATCGGATGCTCATCTGTATATGCAATAAATTGGACTGTTCTGTATGTAGCCTCGTTCCTGAGAAGATAAAACCATTCGACTGTGTTAGTAAAAGCTCTCAGGCCATATAGCACCTAGAAATGCAATGCTTACCTTCCAGTCCTAGTTCCAGTTCCTTCCAGCACTTTAGGTCTTGCATTGGTTCACCTTGTATTCCTCCATGCACTGATATAACAGCATGTCTTCTGCATTTACAAATGAACAATATTTTGCTAACGTTTTGCTCTTTGTCATTTTTAGTACAGTACGACCAGTCAGAACTGAATCATCGAGACAGCTCTATCTGATGCTCATCTGTATATGCAATAAATTGGACTGTTCTGTATGTAGCCTCGTTCCTGAGAAGATAAAACCATTCGACTGTGTTAGTAAAAGCTCTCAGGCCATATAGCACCTAGAAATGCAATGCTTACAAATGCTTACCTTCCAGTCCTAGTTCCAGTTCCTTCCAGCACTTTAGGTCTTGCATTGGTTCACCTTGTATTCCTCCATGCACTGATATAACAGCATGTCTTGTGCATTTACAAATGAACAATATTTTGCTAACGTTTTGCTCTTTGTCATTTTTAATGTAGTAATTTTAGTGTCATTCTAACTAACTAATTTGTTGCCAAATAACAGGTAGTTAGCGTAATTGTATAATGGTCATCTGGTCTGCATCTGTACATATGTTTTATAGAATAGAGCATCTGGATGAATTTACAGATGTTCACACCTAAAAGCATGTAAGTCGCCTCTTGAGTTAACTAGTTAAATATATTTTCATTGCATCTTGCATTGGATTTAGTGATGAAATATTTTAGTCCTAAACTGAGGATATTTAGTCGTGTAGCAGAGCCTTTTCTTTTCCAAAAATGATGGTCCTTCTAGGATGTGAACCTGAGAACTAGCTCAGATCTTTAACCTTTAAGGTTAGGTATGTTATTCCTTATATCATCTGTGTGAGTTTTTAATGACTGTGAGGTTGCGGTCAAAATGCTGGATTCCTTTGTGTTCTCGTAACTGCACGTTGCCATAGTCTGTCACCATTTCATGCATCTCATCAAGTTGAAGCAAGTTTGCATCCGGGCCATAACTGACCAGTGCACCTGCCCTTTGATTGCATTTGACCTGGTCAGCAGTTCATAACTTCATTGTCATGACAATCTTTTTCCTCAGAAGTGCTGCGAATATGGGAATTGCCTTATATGGGAATAACTGGAATGGTGTGAATGACCCTGTTTCTGTGACCTTTCTCTATGTTGTAATTCTTTTCCAGGCACACTGATGTAGAGGGGACTCGACTGTTAAGATCATTTATTTTAGATGATATGTGAAGCATTTCAAGTATAAATAAAAACAAAATGAAAAGTTCAACTTTTTTGTAATAATTTATGTTCCTCCATCTCTCCTCTAAGAACATCCCTGCATTCATTGAATGGCAAGAACATTCATTGTATAGCAAATCTTAGTTGGTCTGGTGGCTTGTTTTAGAGGCACTTTTCTGGCTTCGCTAGACTGTGAGACCAGCTTAAACTAGCTAAGACCAGCAAACCAGGCTGGTCACATTTTAGTCCAAAATCAAAAGAAAAGTCACAACAATGACTCAAGCATGGTCCGATTCCAAAGAATTAACAAAAGAGCAAAAAATGGAATATGGTGCTACGATGGCCTTTTTTTTCATATTGCATTTTTAAATGTGTTACGACTGTTAAGCTGCAAAAGATACAATAACATTTCTCTGTTTATTTTTATATCGTGCAAATAGTCACTGGCTCTCATTCATTTATTTTTAATTTTATTGCATGTAAGTTTTAGATCTGGATGTCGGGCCATAGTAACGTCTCATCACAAGTCCATAAGCAGCACAACTGTTTTCAGTACTGATAATAATAATAAATGTTCCTTGAGCAACAGATCAGCATATTAGAATGATTTCTGATGGATCATGTGACACTGAAGACTGTAGTAGCCTAATTATGCTGAAAATTCACCATTGAATCACAGGAATAAATTACATTTTAAAATATATTAAATATAAAACAGTAATTATAAGCTGTAATAATATTTCACAACATTACTGTATTTTTTTTGTATTAAATAAATGCAGCTTTGGAGAGCAAGACTTCTTTCCATATCTGTCCTTGTTTCCAACTTGTAATTACTAGTCTGACAAAGATATTACACAAGTCGAAAACTCTAAAATTACTATATAATTATAGTTAATTCCATTTCCCACATAACGAGAACGCAGCAAAAACACACACAGCTAATTGGGTAAACAAGGAAAGTACAAACAATCAGAATCAAGATTAGCTTTATTCGCCAAGTGTGTGCAAACACACAAGGAATTTGTTGTGTTTTTATAGGAGCTCTTGGTACAAACATGCATACATACATACATACATACATACATACATACAAATATGACATTGAGAACAGAAAGGACATTTAAATAAGTAAGGAAAATAAATAAATAATAATAATAATGTGGTATACATCTGATTTATGTACAGATTTGTGCATTATTTACTCTATATGCATTTACATAATACTTGAGAGAGAGGCAATAATTAGTTATTAAGAAATGAATTACAGAAGGCATGTGGTAATTTCTGTGTTAGCTGTTTAAGCTGGAGATGGCATGGGGGAAAAAATGTGCATAATATTGAGACAGTGACAGATACACTATTTTAATGTAAAAGCATGCGAGGTGTAACGTGAGTGTCAGCCGCTTCCAGTTAGCCTATTTTTGCTGTATAAAAACAATCCTTTATGCTGCTTGATATTGCAAACTGGTACTTTATCCTATTATTTTAGTATCTTCTTGTACACACTGATTTGTAGTGCAAACAGTTTTACCGTTTACTACACTTTGGCCTGGTTTCACAGACAGGGCTTAGACTAAGCCAGGATTAGGCCATAGCTCAATTAAGTAATTTTTCATACACGTGCCCCAGAAAACACATTACTGGTGTGCATCTTGAGCCAAAACAAAGGCACTGATATATTTTAAGATCAGTCCGTGCAAGTTTTTCACTTGACACAGCTCAGATTTACATTTTAGTCTGGGACTAGGCTTAAGCCTTGTCTGTGAAACCGGGGGTTTATTTACTAGCAGAGCTAATGAATTGGAAGTCTTGAACATTCACAGAAAATAGCTTACTTTCGTGTTGAAAAATAAGCTTGATAATGGAGCTTGACTTGAAACCTGAAACGTGATGAACCACCTCCTAAAATGACAGCTGAGCTGTCCTAACTTGCATCTCTGGAAAACTCCCACCACATATGTTGGCTCCGCCCACAGCTCAAGCCACGCCCCAGCAGCTGCACTTTCACCCAGACTCTCACCTGACCAATCGCTGGGTCGTTTCCTCAACTTTGATGCTTATTACAGAAGCACCGCTTTAACAACCATTCCAGTGTGTCGATGTTCATTCCCACCACAGCTGGGATTTCAGACAACGGAAAGAGCAGAGCAGATCCCGAGCACTGCTGCAATGCCTTTACTTTATTTAGTCATTCTTCAGAGAGAAATGCGTAATTTGTGGCTGAGCTGCACCATTAAGATTGCCTTATTCTTTTAGGTTTAGATGACTGTTTGGCCTGAGAAACATCTCTGATCAAATGTTTAATTGGAAAATGTAAAGCATTTCATTGCATTGCTCAAAGGTTTTCTCATTTGGAATCATTTTGTGAAAATTCCAAACACCTGGAATACGCTCTTTCCATAACAATGCACTAAACACAGATGATGAATAACAAAAAAAGATTCACAACATCATTACATTAGTGTACTCATTATAATGTTGTTATTGTTAATTTATGTTACATGGTGAGGCATATTTAAATTAATATGTAATGTGTTTAATTTTCTTTTGCATCCTCTAACCCAGCTAACAAAATATATATTCTAAGAAAGTTTTGCGAACGTTCACATTAGGTACTGAAAACCTTATTTCTAAATGTTCTCTTAACATTCAAAACGTCCAATCTTTTAGATTAAAAAAAATTTAATTATTGGATATGCAAAGGGAATGCTCTATTTCATCATTTTGCAAACATTATGGGAATGTTGCGTTTGAATGTTCTCTGAACATGAACATTTCTAATGTTTCAGAAAAATAACATTCAATGTACAATGTATAAATAATTTGTGTGTGTGATAACATTTTGAGAACATTATTAAAGACCAAATAACTTTAAACCAACATTCTATGTGGCTGAGCTGCACCATTAAGATTGCCTTATTCTTTTAGGTTTAGATGACTGTTTGGCCTGAGAAACATCTCTGATCAAATGTTTAATTGGAAAATGTAAAGCATTTCATTGCATTGCTCAAAGGTTTTCTCATTTGGAATCATTTTGTGAAAATTCCAAACACCTGGAATACGCTCTTTCCATAACAATGCACTAAACACAGATGATGAATAACAAAAAAAGATTCACAACATCATTACATTAGTGTACTCATTATAATGTTGTTATTGTTAATTTATGTTACATGGTGAGGCATATTTAAATTAATATGTAATGTGTTTAATTTTCTTTTGCATCCTCTAACCCAGCTAACAAAAATATATTCTAAGAAAGTTTTGCGAACGTTCCCATTAGGTACTGAAAACCTTATTTCTAAATGTTCTTTTAACATTCAAAACGTCCAATCTTTTAGATTCAAAAAAATTTAATTCTTGGATATGCGGGAATGCTCTATTTCATCATTTTGCAAACATTACTGGAATGATGCGTTTGAATGTCCTCTGAACATTCTGAAACAAGTTTAGAAATGTTAGATGAACATCCAGATAATGTTTCAGAAAAATAACTTCAGAATTGTGTGCGTGATAACATTTTGAGAACATTATTAAAGACCAAATAACTTTAAACCAACATTCTATTAAAGGTGACATATCATGAAAACTGACTTTTCCAGGTTTTAAGTGCTATAATCAGGTCCCCGGTGCATCTACCAACCAAGGAAACGTGAAAAAGATTAACCCAGTAACTTTGTTTTGGTAATGCTTTTTCTGCAAGCGTCTGAGAAAACGAGCACGTCTGATTTCACTCCCCTAGTGACGTCACAAAGGGATCTCATTATAATATTACCGCCCCTTAATCTGTAAGTTTTCACCCACGGCGCCGTCATTTTGATTTCGCAAGCGACAACGGCGTACCAGTTCTAATACAATGGTGAAAGTTTGAGCAATACATGCTAACTGTTCTGTCTTTGGCTGCACAGACGAGCACAGAACACTATTTAGAGTCTCAGCCTCAGAGGAGACAACAGAGCAGTGGATCTATTGATTTATTTACTGTATATTGCTGCTGCCACACAGATCTAAAATAAACATGCGGTTTATTTCCCAGCTTTTTACCTTCACAGACATAACTGACTGTTTTTGTAACTCATGTGTGTTTTTAATGTAAACGTGTGTGTGAATGAGAACTTAGTTTAGTACTCGCATGCCGCTTTCTGTACGTGAGCACTTAGAAAATATCAGAAGTTTAAACTAATATTGTTTAAAACGCATGATTTCAGTGCGATAAACATGATAATCAGAACCAAAACAGAAATTTTTAGCAGGTACAAGCTGTAATGGCACAGCTCTATAAAAGGGGGCGGGGAGCAGCAGCTCATTTGCATTTAAAGAGACAGGCCAGAAACACAGCTTGTTTCTGCTTCTACTCAAAATAGGCATTTTCAAAATGATATAATAAATGATCTATGAAGTATTTTGAGCTGAAACTTCACAGACACATTCTGGGGAGACCAGAGACTTATATTACACATTGTAAAAAGGGGCATAATATGTCTCCTTTAATGTTATACTGGAAGAAAATTTGTTCAAAACTTTGAGAGAATCTAGCCAAAGTTCTAAGAATGTTCCTTGCTTGCTGTGAATGTTATTTACGCTGACTAAAAACAGATGCCATTTTAGTCAAGTAAAACTGATTAAAATGAATGAATAAGACATGATGGAATATTGACTAAATTTAAAGAATATGTCCGCCAAAAGGCAAAAAACAGACTAAAATTGAATGAAAAATGAACACTGGCTAAATTAAAGGGGTCTTTTTCATATCAGAAGAAAGTAACGCTGTTGATATATTAAAATATTTCATTTCAGATTTCTTTTTCCTATACATTCGCTTTTTTGTATAAGCCTTATTTATAGTTCCTAATATGTAGCATTGAGAGGGTAAAATGTGCTGTTGCTGAAACAAAGCATTCCAGAATGTCAGTCATAGCCTGCAGAGTCTGAAACTGATCCCTGTCACCCACAGCACAGCTGAAGATAAGAGCCTCGGCTTCTGGACATGCAAACACTTGTATAATACTTGCACTTGGGTCACGGGTCACATACGCTCACACCCGGGTCAGAAACCAACCGGGACTCAGGGGTGAAATGCCACCAAAAGTAATAAAAATGCCCCAGCTTTTGAAACTGTGGAAACATTCGTCTTTTTTTGTTGTTGTTGCCATCTTGCTATTTTTCTGTTGGTGCTGTTTTATAAAATATACAGCTCTATCCGTAAAGTGGAAAAATTGTTTATTCTCATTATCATTAATGATATATGTGACTATTTACTGAGCATCTGTTTCTGTTTTGTTAGTCTTTTATCAAATAGTGCTTGAGGCCAAGCATTTTTTTTAAGAAAGACTTTTTAATACTTTTATCCAGTAAAAACATTACATTGATTAAAAATGACAGTAAAAGACATTTATAATGTTACAAAAGATTCTATTTCAAATAAATTATGTTCTTTTGAAATGTCTATTAATCAAAGAATCCTTAAAAAAATGCATTATAGTTTACACAGAAATATTATGCGGCTCAGCTGTTTTCAAAATTGATTATAGTAATGTTTCTTAAGCAGCAAATCAGCATATTAGAATGATTTCTGAAGGATCATGTGACACTGAAGACTGGAGTAATGATGCTGAAAATTCAGCTTTGCATCACAGGAATAAATTAGATTTTAAAATATATTCAAATAGAAAAAAACTATTTTAAATTGTAATAATATTTTACAATATTACTATTTTTTTACTATATTTCTAATCAAATAAATGCTGCCTTGTTGAGCAAAAGAGACTTCTTTAAAAATCTTACTGACCTCAGACTTTTGAACAGTAGTGTATATACCAGATTTTTGTGGAAACTTTCTTTCAGAACGGCAGGGACGATCTCACTTCACATTGTGGTTGTATTTTAGGCCAGTGCAATACCCTGATGAACAGGACGGAGAGACGGGACAATGCTAAAGAAAAGACTAGATGAGGTCAGGCCCTCTGATCACCATGACAACCACCATAGCATCCAGTGGAATGTCTGAAGAAAGACTAAAGACTTGTAAAACTAACTCCACCCATATTCCCCATTGTTTGTCTCATCTCATATATCTCAAGTCTGCCTTGTGGCATAAAAGCCCAAACCAGGAGTAGCAAATCAGTAGAATAGTTCTGTCAGTATCTGTACATCCACATATCTATTCAAGTTCACTTCACAATGACTCGGGTCCAAAAAGCAGAACAAAATCATAAAAGTAATCCATATTTAGACTAGTGCGCTATATTGCACGTCTTCTGAAGTCATGCTATAGCTTTGTGTTTGCAATTCAGCAGTTCAGTTTCATGAAAAACAGTGGTTTAGTTGACAGTATTTTCCTTTGTGGATCAATTATTCTTTTAATGATCTGAATATAATATTTAGGCCTAAATTTATGATGTATGTATTTGAATTGCATATAAAATGTCCGTCCATTTGGATTGCACAGTAACTAACTTAATGTGATGCATCTTTGTCAGTCAGATGAAACAGTTAGGATTTCTGCACTAAAAAAAAAAAAATCAAGTAGTTTATTAACTATTTGCATTTTTGATTTTATGTAAATGATATTTTCAAAGTGCATTCCTTCAAATCACATTAAACTGTTAATTGTGAAAACAATTACAGAGCAGTTCAATAAGCAATATTCAATGAATTCAGTTGTATAAGATTGAAACAAATTGGACTAATTCATGATAAATATATAAACCTGGCTTCTATGTATTTAAAACATTCAGTTTTTTAGAAATCTTACCTACTTCATTTATAGTTGACTGACAAGTATGCATCACATTAGGTTTATATTATCTTAAAACTGTGTCGTCCAAATGGAAGGACATTTTATGTGCAATTCAAACACATAAATCTTACATTTAGGCCTAAATATCTTTTGAGAGTGGATTTTTTAAAAATGAAATAATTGGAAAAGGTACATGAGACATATCTATAGTGCAATATTGCAGTATGCTTTTAGGTTCACTCTTTTTGCAGTCTTGAGGGGAGACATGCAATACTACTAAAGAGTTCGGTGGGTCCTCCTCCCCTTAAAAGTGGGAGGGAAATGGGCTGCACACAGCCTGAGGACGCCGTCTACTTCTGTTGACTCAGGCAGAAGTGCACTTCACTTCAGAGCCTCCTTCATTCGCTCACACGTCACCTGAGGAACGCTGAGCTGCACACCTGCGCTGCTTGCTTGTGGCAAGAGGCTTTGCTGCCAAAGGTGAGTCCCTTTTCAACATCTAATAAAAATATGAGTGTTTCTTTTAATACTGTCTTTGAGCTTTGCATTTTTAGTCAGGTAATAAAGTCTCTATGGAAGGTAATATACTACCATAATGTACAGTACATGCCAAGCAGGTTTGTATAAAAATAATATCAGTGTGAATTATAGGTTTTATGTGCCCTTGGAAATCGTTAACGGTTTATTGATTCATGTTTGAGAAGAAATGTATTTATTTCAAAAGAAAATGAGAAAAAGTGTTTTGCATAAAGAAAATGAAAAATTATCTTTTTGTATCGCATGTGCATTATTTTCTCATGTCATTAAAGCATGCTTCCTCTACAAATGTTTTAATTTGCATTATTATAAATGTTTTGTAACATATTAAAGTAAAGGAAATCACAGTAAAATAATCAAAACAAATACTTTTAATGTTCTGTAAATACTTTAAAAAAAAATTCACAGTTATGAGAATGATTATATTATTATATAATATAATATTTTGATGACATTCCCATTTGCCGGATTTCTTATTGCCATTTTATTCATGCAATATATAATGTCTTATTTTCATCTTTTGGTTTTGGCATGAAATGTGATCTTGCAGAGAAAGAAAATTAGAAAAAAAATATCTTTGCATTGCATTATTTTTTAATGACATTTAAGCATGGCTTCCTCCACATTTTACAATTTTAAATTTGCATTATTATAAATGGTTTTGTAATGTACTAAAGTAAATATATCACACAATCAGTGGCCTTATAATAAGCTTAATTCTCTTCATGCAAAATCCTATTTTCGTCTTTTGATTTTGGCATGAAATGTGATCTTGCAGAGAAAGAAAATGTGCTTTACATAAAGAAAATTAGAAAAAATATCTTTGCATTGCATTATTTTCATGACATTTAAGCACTGCATCCTTCACATTTTTTATTTTTAAATTTGCATTATTATAAATATAAATTTTTTTTGGTAATGTGTTAAAGTAAATATATCACATAATCAGGGGCCTTAAAATAAGCTTAATTCTCTTTATGCAAAATCTTATTTTTGTCTTTTGATTTTTTGGTCAATTGTGATCTGGACATTTTCTTTTCAAGTTTTTGATAATGTACTAATATATTATTATTTTTGCAGGAGTGGCAGTCATGGCTCATACGTTGAGCTGGTCTCTGTTGTGTTTTGGTTTGCTGAGTGTTTGGGCTCAAGATTTCTATGAGGAAAAAACCAGGCCAACAAGAGTTAAGACCAGGGGACAGACGGCAGCTATTTTGCAAAGAAATGACGGTCAAGGTGAGGTGACTCATTCATTGTTAATATGTGACAGCATGTATGCATGCAAGTGAATTAATATTTTTTTGGTTTTTAAAACCCTCTTTACTCCACTGTGAAGATCCAATCAATTGGATTAAGTCCCGTCCTACATGTTTTCTCATTGAATATCCTGTTTCACTCAGTCACATTATGAGGCTAAAATGGGTTGCAAATGTGTTTCACGTTTCACGTTTCTGCTGGTTGTCCTTGACACCTAATAAGTGTCTTACCATGTATGTGCTATAAACTTATAGGTCACCTTCAGTACATCTCATGCGGTCTAAGAAACATAAAGCTAGTTTTATGCCTTAAAACATGCAATGTCATGTTACGACATACTAGACATAGCAGCATATTTAAAGAGCGTCTAGAAGGAGGATATGTCTGGATGTAGTGATTTTGGAGCCCTGAGGCATTCAGTTCTCCTAACATGAACATGATTTATTCATATCTGTATAAGACCCGGTAGGTCATGTCTTGTCAGCGGTGACATGAAGACTGATGAGCTGCTGTGTTGAAAGTAAGATCAGATGACAGATTGCATTGCTTCTTGAACCCAAAAAGGATCATTAGGATACTTAGAGGATTAAGATAACATTGACATTTTCTGAAACATCCTGGAATAATGTAACTTTTAAAAGAAATGTAGACAGATAGATAGCCAGATAGATGGCAGGGCTATTCAGAACTGAATTTGCTTTTTAAATTCCAGATTGAATTGAGGTTGTAAACAGGATGTGGAATTGGAATTTAATGAAGTATGACAAATGGAACGACACGCAAAGAAATGCATATTGATGCTGTCAGTCTACTTTTTGATTGCTTTTAATTATTTTCTAACTATACACTTTTAAATAAATTATATATATACTGTATATATACAGCATATATACACACACACACACACATACAGTATATATATATGTGTGTGTGTGTCCTGCTTAGAAATATGTATTTCCTGGCCATTATTTTGTGTGTGTATCAATTCACTTTTAGTTTTATAGATCACTTAATTTCCAACAATGATTTAATGTATTCACTACTTTATAAAATATTATATATGTAATGTATCTAATTTACTCCATATATCTTATATCTAATTTACTCAACATTTGATAAAATATTATATAGCTAATTTACCTAATTCACACAATATATCTAAAATATCTTATTTACTCAATATTTCATAAAATATAAATTTTTTCTTCATGCATTATGTTATCATACGCACAACATATTATATATGTCCAGAAACACACACACACACACAATTTTATTACTGACTATTATATTTTATTATTTATTATTTTCATAAAATATTTTATAGAACATTTAATTTCCCACAATTATCTAATTTACTCAATATAGTATAAAATATGATCTACTTTATCTAACTTACTCATATGTAATATATCTAATATATCAAATTTACTCAATATTTTATAAAATATTATATATTTATATATCAATTTCGATTATGTTATATACAAATTTTAATATTTTTATTTTTATAAATCCAAAAACAATGTGAAAACATTTTGTGGTTTTGATAGCTGTGCAAATTGATGACAATATTTAACTTAGTAAAGAGAAATATGTTTAATCATATTCTATATAACAGGGAATAAATTAATAATTAGTCAGTATAACTCAAGTATTTATGTTTTGTCACAAAACATATTATGGACTAATGAATTTCCTTTGTTGTTTGACTGTGTTGAATTTATTTGAATTTCCAATCGAATGAAAAGGGAGTCAGTTCTTAAATTTATAGCCAACTGTTTAATAGTTGAACTTTTCTTTAAAGCCGTTTTCTCTTTTTTCCCTCGCTGTGGCATCAGCCATCTTGGATGAGGACTGCAGTCTGGAGTTGGCCTTCCTGCTGGACAGCTCTGAGACGGCCAAGGACAACCACAAGCAGGAGAAACAGTTCACTATGGACATTATAGAAGGCCTCCAGAGCATCCGCTTGGATACAGATCGCAAACTCAGCTGGAGAGCGGCCCTGCTTCAGTACAGCAGCCACGTCATTATCGAGCAGACCCTCAAACAGTGGAAAGGCTCGCAGAACTTCAAGAGCAGCATCGCACCGATGGCCTACATCGGCCACGGCACTTTCACCACCTACGCCATCACCAACATGACCAAGATATTTGTGGAAGAATCGAGCCCAGAAAGCATCAAGATTGCCCTGCTCCTCACAGATGGGTCTTTTCATCCCAGAAACCCTGATATCTTCTCTGCTATGGCTGACGCAAAGAACCAGGGCGTGAAAGTCTTCACGATTGGCATCACCCGTAGCGCCAATGAACCTGCCAACACAGCAAACCTGAGACTGCTGGCCAGTACACCGGCCACCAAATTCCTCTATAATCTACAGGACACGAACGTCATGGAAAAAGTCATAATTCAGATTGTAAGTATGATGTCTCCAATCACTAATTCTGTCCTCATACTGTATGTACAGGCAGGCCCACACAAAATTCTCCACAAATTTCCAGAACTGCTCAAATTCTACTCATTCCAGCAACTTGAGTATTTGTAGTCTCGCATAGCAAGACTTTCAGACTGACGGCAGAAGGTCTGGGAACCTTGGCCGCTTTGAATGGCACCCAATCACGTTTCGGTTTGTGCCGCGTCATGTTTAGGGGCGTGGAAATGTCCCCACAATAACAAAACTCTTTGGTGTATTTTAAAAATTCTATGCCACAAACTTTAAATATTTCACATACTTTTAAAAATCCAGCGTTTAGTTGACCCTGATAAGAGCTCAGTATCACAGACTTTCTTCTAACATGAGGGGGTTTGGCGTCATGGCTTATTTGTTTCCAGGCAGAAAGTTAAAGAATGCGACACGCATGTCTCCAGGAAATCCCATATAATTCAACCAATCCGATGACGACTTCGAAACTCCCGAAGTGTTTCCAATTTTGTGTGCCATATGCATCAGACGTTCAGCCAACGGTCCATGGTGTGACGTCTGAGGCTGAGACTAGAATATTTGTGTATTCATTATTTTGGCTTCAGCTACCAATAAGGGTATATTCAGCTTCATGTATTAATTTTTAACATGTTTCAATCCATTCCACAGAATTCCACAGGGTTTTTTTTGTTTTTTTACCTAAAAGGAGTGCAGGAAATGCAAGAAGTCTCCAGATTCTCCAGAAGAGTAAAAGTTATAAGCTACTAACACTTCTCCAGCAGAGAAGTAGCCAACTACATAGCAGAGTCCTTTTTTACACATTTGGGTATACAGATTTGATCCCATTTCAATTCACAAGCTTTCATTTTTATTTGTCTTGATTCTGATTAAAAATTTGTGCATATTTTAGTTTTATTGTCCATTAGTAGATTACAAAATCATTCAATATCATACATTTTCACAAAGCCAATTAATAATATAAGCTTGAAAATGAGTGTAACTTAATGTTGAAGGGTTCAGTGTGTGCATTTAGAGGATCCGTTAGATTGATTCAAACGGTAGCTACAGTAACTACTGTTTTAGTAGTTTCATTTAAAAAATGTAATTTTTTTTGTTTGTTTTTTGGCACTGGTTATTGGTTGCGCTGTATGTTTTTGATTCACTAAATAGAACCAGTTCAAAAAAGTCATCGTGTATCAGTTATCGGGTCTACACTAGTCGGTCGCATTCATTCCAGTCAAAGTTCCAGTTCAACTTAACGTAGGATGTGGCCAATTCATTTCAAATTCACACTCATGTCTCAGTTCTTAAAATTCTAAAAATGACTAACTGTTATGTACTGTTTCTGTTAGTTTTATTTTCTTTTACATTATTATTATTATTCCATCACGTGATTGTAACTTGATGAAAAATCCAGTGAGTTCATTCATATGATTCCTCAGACTGATTCAGACATCTGAATCTTTTTAAATGATTCATTTAAAGAAACAAGTCGACTCATAAGACTCATTATTTGTTGTGATGGCTATTAATTGCGCTGTTAGTTTGCTTTTGATGTGCTAAGAATCATAGAAATTCAAGAGTTATTCTCTTGGAGTCAGGTTGCACTAGTCGATGATGCTGCGCTGTACAATATGGCGTGGACCCAGCGATGATAACTCAATAGAAATATGTATTTTCAGGCCATTATTTCGTGGTACATGGCCTTTTCATTTTAGAACATATTCCGAATAGGAATTTCCGATTGCAAATTCTGGTTAACTTCTTCTGGTGTGACGATCAACGTCTGTTGTGTCAGTTATATGTCAGTAATAATATGCTGTGCTTGTGAAAAAAAAAAACTGGTTTGCTGGTCTTAGTTGGTCACCTGATTGTTGGTTTCTTCTGGTCAGGTTGGCTGGTTTTAGAGAGGGACTTGTTAGCTATTCTGGCTGGGAGACCTGTTAAACCAGATAAGACCAGCTAACCATATTTGGTCAAGTGTTTGACATGTAGAACATAAAGAAGATAAAATAATTATGTGCTGCTAGTGTTTTGGGACCCCTGACACCTAACAATTAGCCTTTCTACATTTACTATAATTACAGGTGCATCAATGTTTGTGGCTTACCCTCCTTGTGAAGGGTGTCAATGATTGTCTTCTGGACAACTGTCAGATCAGCAGTCTTCCCCATGATTGTGTAGCCTAGTGAATCAAACTGAGAGACCATTTTGAAGGCTCAGGAAACCTTTGCAGGTGTTTTGAGTTGATTAGCTGATTGGCATGTCACCATATTCTAATTTGTTGAGATAGTGAATTGGTGGGTTTTTGTTAAGTGTGAGCCAAAATCATCACAATTAAAAGGACTTAAACTACTTCAGTCTGTGTGCATTGAATTTATTTAATACATGAGTTTCACAATTTGAGTTGAATTACTGAAATAAATGAACTTTTCCACGACATTCTAATTTATTGAGATGCACCTGTAGAGTAAACACGTCCTGTTGTGGCTTTTCTGAAATGCATCTAGGTTTATATATTCCATAAATCTCCAATGTAAAGCAAGACTAGGCATGTTAAATGATACTGCTTCCTTTAATCACATTTGTTGCTCAAAAATGAAAATTAGGCTGTGTTTTACTCACCCCAGAGCCATCCTAGGTGTATATGACTTTCTTCTTTCAGACGAATCCAGTCAGAGTTATATTAAAAATAGTCTTTGATCTTTCAAGCTGTTTAATGCCACTCAGCGGGTGTTGCATGCATCAGTCCAAAAGAAGTTAAATAAAAATCCATACAAAATGTCTCACACGGCTCAGAGGGGGTGAACAAAGACCTCCTGCAGCAAATCGATGTGTTTTTGTACGAAAAATATCCATATTTAAAATGTAATAATCACTTTAATGTAGCTTGCGTCAACAGTCCTACACAGAAGCAGCTCCGGGCGGATGACGTATGAGTTCAGCGTTGCGCATGCGCCGCTCAGAAGTGACGAACGTGGAAGCGCAGGGGAGAGATCAAAGCAAAACAATGGTCACTTATTAGAAGTACAAAACGAGGATTTGTAAAGAAGAATGTCGGAGGATTTCAATATAAGCCAAAAGGAGACTGGTTTTCCTTTGCTAAAGTAAGGAAACTTTGCTTCCTTTGCTCCTGTTAACAAACGTTGGTTTTCACGAGACTCACCGGCGCATGCGCAACGCCGACATCTTACGTCATCCTCCCAGAGCTGCTTCCGTGTACAACTGTTGGCGCAAGCTACATTAAAGTGATTATTACGTTTTGAATATGGATATTTTTCTTATGAAAATGCATCGATTCGCTACAGAAGGTCTTTGTTTCAGCCCCCGGAGCCGTGTGAGACACTTTTTTTATGGATGGGCACTTTTTATTTAACTTCTTTTGGACTGAGCACTGCAACACCCGCTGAGTGCCATGAAAGATCAAAGACCATTTTTAATACAACTCCGACTGGATTCGTCTGAAAGTCATATACACCTAGGATGGCTCTGGAGTGAGTAAAATACAGCCTAATTTTCATTTTTGGGTGAACTAACCCTTTAACTGTTCATACTGTTTACCCAAATCACAAAAATGAAAGCCTTGCCATTGCCAAAGAGCAGTAATTATAATCTAATATACCAGCTATTGTTTGAACTAAATCTAATTTTCTTGTTGTTACATCTCTACACAGGCTCAGCTGGCAAACGATGGGGTAAGTAAATAATATTTCAAGTCTTTTATGGTAATATGCATTACTGCAGTGTTAAAGAATAGCTTACTATCCTCCCAAACTCTGTAATAGTGAACCATTTCTTTCGGATTAGCAAATGAAATGAACTGATTTGAAAAATGATTCACTGATGCGAGTCTCTGCACAGAATTATGTATATAAATGTT
Organism: Sinocyclocheilus grahami; assembly: GCF_001515645.1. Taxonomy (NCBI): domain Eukaryota; kingdom Metazoa; phylum Chordata; class Actinopteri; order Cypriniformes; family Cyprinidae; genus Sinocyclocheilus; species Sinocyclocheilus grahami. The sequence continues at coordinate 180,058 of NW_015506092.1, read as the reverse complement.
TGGAAGTTTTTGTGTGTATTTATGCCAGAAAGAATATTTTCCCCATCTCAGCCTTATTGAAACACAAAACGAAAACAAAAACAAAAACCGATTTTTTCATTTACACGCTTTTCTCTATATTTAGTGTCCTCTGTCCCCAAAGTGTGCTTGCGAGAAGGGCGAGAGAGGACTCAGTGGCCCGGCTGTAAGTATTTTCATTTTAAACTTCCTTCAACATGGGACGGTGTTTCCAGGCCAGACCACAGGTGCATTTTTCTCCTCTTTTTCTGTTCCTAAGAGGAACGGATTCCTTTGATGAATGTCAGCAGTGGGAAAAGACAGGCATGATTCTGACAGTTTGGATAACTGCTTTGTTTTGTAAAAGTCAGGATAATTATTGTCTTTGTCAGGACCCCTCAGCACTACCTTGGGGAAAACACAAAATAAGATTCCTCAAAAGAAGTCTCCTTCATGTTGAGTCTGTTGAAACGGAAGACAATGTAATTGCATGTTTTCGCTGAAAAGCTTGACTTTAAAACACTTACGGGTCCAAATTTAACATTATGCCACACCTGCCAATAATGGGTTAATAGCCTTAGTAATGTATATATTTTTGTCCCTATAACTGCAGTTATTTAGCATTCTTTCCTTGCATTTTTTTAAAAACACAACGCATGCCATTGTATCACTTGCAGAAATATATGCAGTCTTCAAAGTTACTAGTTGAGTTTGATAAAATAGATGCATTGAACAAGTTCAGACTGACTTGAGATGAAATTATATGAAACTGATTGCTCTTTTAACATGGTTTATAAAACTAAACTGTAGTGTGTAGAAGGGCGGATCATGTTAGAGACAGTTATTCATTGACAGATGCCTAACCGTCATTATCCAGTGCTGTCACAACACAATTATCTAAAATGTGTCCCCAAATAGAAGCTAGGTTAGAAACGTAAACAAAAGTAAAGTAAACAAAAATTGAAATAAAGCTGAAATAATCAAATAAAATCTAAATGAAAATTGTTTAAAAAATGTAACAAAAATAAGAAATGTTGACTTGGCAAATTTTAGGCTGAAGTACTGAAATGACTAAAAATAAAACTGAAATAAAAATAAAAATGAAATAAAAAACTAAATCAATACAAATGACAAAAACTCATAACAGACTCATGACAAACTTAAAAATGACGAAACTAAAATTTAAATGACATATATAAGAAAATATAAGCAAATAAAATCATTCAAAATATGATTAAATATTAAAATACTATATGCATAATGCTAAAATAACACTTGACATAAAAAGAAATAACTAGGGGTGGCTTTCCCAACTGTTATGTGTCCTCTATGTAAGTTAAAGGGACAGTCCACCCAGATATGAACATAAAAGAAGAAAGTTTCTGGTCCCATTGACTTCCATAGCATTTTTTGTCTATAATGAAAGTCAATGGGACCTGAAACCATTTGCTAACCGACATTCTTCAAAATATCTTCTTTTGTGTTCCACAGAAGAACGAAATGCATACAGGTTTTAATTTTGGGATGGACTATCCGTTTAAGTGCAGGCACTGAATTTTGATTGGTTAGCTTTATGGGTCTAATAAAGCCATCAGAAATATGAGATCAATCATTTTTTTCACTCTTTGAGCAAACATTTTGAGTGGTATTGACACTGCTGCTCACTTTCCCCTGCAGGGAAAGAAGGGTCGTCCAGGTGAGGACGGAGCCGCTGGGGCTAAAGGTCAAAAGGTCAGCATTTTGTTTTCATTACTGCCGTCTATCTGTCATTCTCTCTGGTGTGTGCTTGCTTCTGTGGATGCACATGGGAAATGTGATGAGGAAGCTGATGGCTAGTTATATTGTTGTGTATTTGTCTCTTCATATTTCTACTTTAGATTTCGTAACACTTTCTCAGATTGAACAGTACAGGAATCAAGACTGACAGACTGTATTCTATAACGCTTTTTGAAAAACACTTGTTTTGTGCTCTTGTTAGGGTGCAGCTGGTTTGAGTGGACTTCCTGGTCGTGAGGGTACAGAGGTGAGGGGCTGATGGGTGGGACACAAAATCACTACTTACGCTTCATTAAATAACTAAAAAACTATTTGGGTAAAATTAAAAGTATGTACAAAAAAAAAGACAAAGAAAAAAATGTCTTCTAAACTTCAAATGTCAGGTGGTGTAATCATCAAAACAATAGTAATTAAATATTGTACACAACTGTACACAAATAATTTTGTAAAAAAAAGTATTTTTTTATTTTACAATGAAATGCGAGTGTGCGGTCCTTCGCTTTTTAATATGCAAATGTGGTTTGATCCAATTACAGAATGTTTTCGAGCCGTTTACACCTGTATTTAGCATAGTATTTAGATCACCTGAAACAGATGTTTCTATGTATTTCAAACTAAAAACATACTATTCATTTACTTTAAACTAAACGTGAGAGCTTATTACCATGGAAGCTTGTTTCCAAAACAGGATTAAAATATATCAAATGGATTTGCAATTTGAACTTTTTTAGTCATTCTGAGTTTCTCACAATTCAAACTTTTTCTTGCAATTCTGAGAAGAAGAAAAAAAACAGAATTGTGAGACGTAAACTCAGACCTGCAATATGTAAACTTAGAAATGTGAGATATAAACAGAATTTGGAGTTGATATCTTGCAATAATGAATTGTGAGAGAAAAAGTCACAGTTATTACCAATTTTTGATCCTGTGGCGGAAATCGGCTTCAATATATTTCAAAGCAGTAAATGTTAAAACACATGTTGAATTTCAAACAACATATGATTAAACTTATATTTTACTGTATTATAAAGCAGCATAATGCTTTGGTTGTCTACAGATAATGTTAGACAGCCCTAAAAACTCAAATGTTCATGCTAGACACTGTAACATACCATTTCATGTTTCCCCTGCAGGGTTTACCAGGACCACAGGGTGACATCGGACCAGAAGGCCCACAGGGAAAGAAGGTCTGTGGCTTATAATCACAAACCATTATCCTGAAAATTTCAGATCATCACGTTTAACACAGACACCTGGAAAAGTTTCACTGTCTCCAGAAGCCATTGCATATTCGGCATGTTATTGTGCATGAGAAAACCCATGCACTGGAGGCTTGTTTGTTTGCTACATCCATTAGATAAATTGATGTTTAAGCCAAAGTGAATGAGAAATATTGATGCATTCACATTTCTTTAGAAGGAATTATCATTCATATCTATTTTCGACTAAATGATGCACTCTATTGGAAACAGGAGGTGCAGAATAGAGACAGATTTTAGATTTTACTCCATTATGTTGACATGAGTATGATTTTATGTAAATATTTTATGCATCCCTTTACAGTGAATTTGAGATTTTCTTACTAGTTTTATCATGACTTTAGAGGAACAGTTCTTCCAAAAATGTATTTCTTTCTTTATTTACTCCTCCACATGTTGTTCTAAACTCGTATGCTATTATTTTTTTCTGTGTAATACAAAGTAAATAACAAACAAATAATCAAAAGTTAATAAAAAGTTAAATTTGTTTACATACAGAAAGCTATAGACCTTAATCCACTCCAGTCCATCAGTTAACTTGTGAAGCGAAAAGCTTTGTAAGAAACAAATCCATCGAGACAATTTAACTATAAACTTCTGGCCAAAATACAAGTCCATAATCCATAATAACACTTCTACAGATGCTACTTGTGCACCCTTAATATGGACAGGTGTAAAGAATTTAATGGTTAATTCCCCAATTACAAAGACTACTTTTAGTAGTTTTGAGGTGATATATATATATATATATATATATATATATAGTATTAGTGTCGTCATTTGCATATACATCATATATCTTTCTGAAAAGGTACTTTCCTGGTTAAATTCATCATAAGCTCTATTCACAGCATCTGTGGCTTGCTGTCGATTTCCAAAGAAATAAATTCAACTCATTGACAGTCATGTGCTTTCAGTGGAAGTGGATGTCTGTCAGCACCATTTTAAGTTATGTTTTTACAAACTGAGGGACAAGTTGAAATTGTTTTCATTGATAATCAACAGCATGTCACAGATACTGTACATACAGATTAAGTTATACTGAACACAGAACATTCCTTTAATGTTTCTCTGAGATGACAACTTAAATTTAAAGGGGAGGGTTCACCCAAAAATGAAAATGTTTCTTTCTTCTCTTGAACACAGTAGAAGGTATTTTGAAGAATGTTGGAAAACAGTTGCTGGTAGCCATTGACTTCCATAGTATTTTAAAAAAGCTACCAGAAACTGTTTGATTAACATTCTTCAAATGAAAGAAACAGGTTTGGTATACAACGAGAGTGAATAAATTATGGCAAAATTGTCGTTTTTAGGTGAACTTTCCCTTTAAATAAATACATACCTGAGACCTGATTTCTCTAATTTTTCACCTTAAAGGAGTCATCGGATGCCCATTTTCCATAAGTTGATATGATTCTTAAGGGTCTTAATGAAAAGTCTATAGTATACTTTGGTTAAAATTTCTCAATAGTAGTGTAAAAAACACCTTTTTTACCCTGTCAAAAACAGCTCTGTTTTCAGCAAGCCATTCTAGTCCATGTTGCTTTAAATGCTAATGAGCTCTGCTCACCCCGCCCCTCTCTTCAGTGTAAACTTCAGCCATGAAACAATTGGCTAGCTAGCACGTTATTAGGAAAGGCGATTTGCAAAGATTCATAAAAAACCCTTATAGACCAATTTGGAGTAGATGTCACTGTTACCTCACTTGCAGCTGCACGCGCATAGTGGTGGCAGAAAAACAAGAAAAAATGTCTTGTTGTGCCTTTGGATGTCAGAATCAGAATGCAAATAATTTTTATATAATACTGTCATCAAAGATGCCATTTGAAGCTAAACGCAGACGTTTAAATGGACAGACTATGGATGAAACCTGCTATGATTACCTTACTTTTAAAGCATACATTTTATTTAAACAATAGGTCTATATAATATTCATATAGGGAACATACTGCATTAGCCCTACAGTTGAAATACATGCATGAAATACTATTTAAACCTATAACATTTTACATAACATTTACCTATTTTATCTCACAATTCAGACTTTTTTCTTGCTTCCTAGTTCAGACTTTATAACTTTATTCAAGTAATCAATTGCGAGTTTGTCAATTCTGAGGAAAAAAAGCCAGAAGTGTGGGATTATAAACTAAAAAGAAAGAATGACAAGTTGATTTTTCTTACCAGAATTGTGAGATATAATCTCAGAATTGCAAGAAAAAAGTCAGAATTTTGAAATATAAACTCAAAATAATTTTTTTTATTCTTTTATTCCATGGCTTGAATTGACTGCTACGTTAAAATGGTCATTTTCTGCCACCACATAGGCTCCGCCCACAAAAACGTCATCACTGTTTGCAAACACTGAAATTGGTCTATAGAGGTGATCGTGCACTGTTAATACAAACAACAGTAAATAACACTGACACGTTTCACACAGAGAGCTTGCTGAAAACACAGAAGCTAATGTTGCTTGTTTCGGATGCGCTTTTAAGCATTGCATCACTTGCTCACCAATGGATCCTCTGCAGTGAATGGGTGCCGTCAGAATGAGAGTCCAAACAGCTGATAAAAACATCACAATAATCCACAAGTAATCCACACCACTCCAGTCCATCAGTTAACTTGTGAAGCGAAAAGCTTTGTAAGAAACAAATCCATCGAGACAATTTAACTATAAACTTCTGGCCAAAATACAAGTCCATAATCCATAATAACACTTCTACAGATGCTACTTGTGCACCCTTAATATGGACAGGTGTAAAGAATTTAATGGTTAATTCCCCAATTACAAAGACTACTTTTAGTAGTTTTGAGGTGATATATATATATATATATATATATATATATAGTATTAGTGTCGTCATTTGCATATACATCATATATCTTTCTGAAAAGGTACTTTCCTGGTTAAATTCATCATAAGCTCTATTCACAGCATCTGTGGCTTGCTGTCGATTTCCAAAGAAATAAATTCAACTCATTGACAGTCATGTGCTTTCAGTGGAAGTGGATGTCTGTCAGCACCATTTTAAGTTATGTTTTTACAAACTGAGGGACAAGTTGAAATTGTTTTCATTGATAATCAACAGCATGTCACAGATACTGTACATACAGATTAAGTTATACTGAACACAGAACATTCCTTTAATGTTTCTCTGAGATGACAACTTAAATTTAAAGGGGAGGGTTCACCCAAAAATGAAAATGTTTCTTTCTTCTCTTGAACACAGTAGAAGGTATTTTGAAGAATGTTGGAAAACAGTTGCTGGTAGCCATTGACTTCCATAGTATTTTAAAAAAGCTACCAGAAACTGTTTGATTAACATTCTTCAAATGAAAGAAACAGGTTTGGTATACAACGAGAGTGAATAAATTATGGCAAAATTTTAATTTTTGGGTGAACTTTACCTTTAAATAAATACATACCTGAGACCTGATTTCTCTAATTTTTCACCTTAAAGGAGTCATCGGATGCCCATTTTCCATAAGTTGATATGATTCTTAAGGGTCTTAATGAAAAGTCTATAGTATACTTTGGTTAAAATTTCTCAATAGTAGTGTAAAAAACACCTTTTTTACCCTGTCAAAAACAGCTCTGTTTTCAGCAAGCCATTCTAGTCCATGTTGCTTTAAATGCTAATGAGCTCTGCTCACCCCGCCCCTCTCTTCAGTGTAAACTTCAGCCATGAAACAATTGGCTAGCTAGCACGTTATTAGGAAAGGCGATTTGCAAAGATTCATAAAAAACCCTTATAGACCAATTTGGAGTAGATGTCACTGTTACCTCACTTGCAGCTGCACGCGCATAGTGGTGGCAGAAAAACAAGAAAAAATGTCTTGTTGTGCCTTTGGATGTCAGAATCAGAATGCAAATAATTTTTATATAATACTGTCATCAAAGATGCCATTTGAAGCTAAACGCAGACGTTTAAATGGACAGACTATGGATGAAACCTGCTATGATTACCTTACTTTTAAAGCATACATTTTATTTAAACAATAGGTCTATATAATATTCATATAGGGAACATACTGCATTAGCCCTACAGTTGAAATACATGCATGAAATACTATTTAAACCTATAACATTTTACATAACATTTACCTATTTTATCTCACAATTCAGACTTTTTTTCTTGCTTCCTAGTTCAGACTTTATAACTTTATTCAAGTAATCAATTGCGAGTTTGTCAATTCTGAGGAAAAAAAGCCAGAAGTGTGGGATTATAAACTAAAAAGAAAGAATGACAAGTTGATTTTTCTTACCAGAATTGTGAGATATAATCTCAGAATTGCAAGAAAAAAGTCAGAATTTTGAAATATAAACTCAAAATAATTTTTTTATTCGTTTATTCCATGGCTTGAATAGACTGCTACGTTAAAACTGTCATTTTCTGCCACCACATAGGCTCCGCCCACAAAAACGTCATCACTGTTTGCAAACACTGAAATTGGTCTATACTCACTTCTTCTGTTGATGAAGCTGGATGAAATTCTTATAAGAAACTCTTGAAATGTCTTGAGGTTCTGTATGAATCTATGTGAGATTTCACACAATGAGAAATGTCTTCCATGAGAAATAATGAATGTGATCTATCTAATCAGTTGTTTTTGTTTGTAATTAATCACAGGGTGAGCGTGGCCCTGCTGGCCCACCTGGAATTCAGGGCGACAGTGGAATTGGACTTCCTGGACCAAAGGTCAGCTGTATTTACTTTTTTGAATGCAAATCCACTAAAAACGTTACTGGCTTTAGTGGGTTTTACCAGCTAAACCAACATAACAACAGCTTGGCTGGTTTAAGATGTTTTTATTTTCCCTTTAACTTTCCATGGTCAGTGAGCCACTTTAACCGAGAACCCTATAAAACCTACTGTATCATATTTGATACACAAATTTTTGAGGCCTCTAAATGATCAACATGATCAAAACTTTGCTTAAAAACCTGTTGCACACAATCTACTACATGCCATCCGATTAATAGTTTATACTTTTTTAGCAAGTAAAAGGCGTTTTAGTATAATTGTAAAAATGTCCAACATCAGGTCATGTTTCGCGTGTATTTTTGCTGTGAAAACGTTATTGATTTTTATACAGTAAACGTAAGAATAGCTTTTATATTGTTAGTAACATTTCAAGATGAACATTTACTGAACTGAAGCAACTTAGGTTTACTTAATTATCCATACATCATTTATTAGAAAAAATCATATTAATAATGTATCAAATATTGGGCTTTTGAGGAACATTTATTTGTTCATCTCTCAATCATCATTGTATTGCATTGCATTATATGTATATTGAAACTACAGAGCATTGATCATCAAAATAAGCATTTGAATACCATCTTACTAAGACATATTATTGGGAGATATAGAGAAATGGACAGACTATGGATGAAACCTGCTATGATTACCTTACTTTTAAAGCATACATTTTATTTAAACAATAGGTCTATATAATATTCATATAGGGAACATACTGCATTAGCCCTACAGTTGAAATACATGCATGAAATACTATTTAAACCTATAACATTTTACATAACATTTACCTATTTTATCTCACAATTCAGACTTTTTTTCTTGCTTCCTAGTTCAGACTTTATAACTTTATTCAAGTAATCAATTGCGAGTTTGTCAATTCTGAGGAAAAAAAGCCAGAAGTGTGGGATTATAAACTAAAAAGAAAGAATGACAAGTTGATTTTTCTTACCAGAATTGTGAGATATAATCTCAGAATTGCAAGAAAAAAGTCAGAATTTTGAAATATAAACTCAAAATAATTTTTTTATTCGTTTATTCCATGGCTTGAATAGACTGCTACGTTAAAACTGTCATTTTCTGCCACCACATAGGCTCCGCCCACAAAAACGTCATCACTGTTTGCAAACACTGAAATTGGTCTATACTCACTTCTTCTGTTGATGAAGCTGGATGAAATTCTTATAAGAAACTCTTGAAATGTCTTGAGGTTCTGTATGAATCTATGTGAGATTTCACACAATGAGAAATGTCTTCCATGAGAAATAATGAATGTGATCTATCTAATCAGTTGTTTTTGTTTGTAATTAATCACAGGGTGAGCGTGGCCCTGCTGGCCCACCTGGAATTCAGGGCGACAGTGGAATTGGACTTCCTGGACCAAAGGTCAGCTGTATTTACTTTTTTGAATGCAAATCCACTAAAAACGTTACTGGCTTTAGTGGGTTTTACCAGCTAAACCAACATAACAACAGCTTGGCTGGTTTAAGATGTTTTTATTTTCCCTTTAACTTTCCATGGTCAGTGAGCCACTTTAACCGAGAACCCTATAAAACCTACTGTATCATATTTGATACACAAATTTTTGAGGCCTCTAAATGATCAACATGATCAAAACTTTGCTTAAAAACCTGTTGCACACAATCTACTACATGCCATCCGATTAATAGTTTATACTTTTTTAGCAAGTAAAAGGCGTTTTAGTATAATTGTAAAAATGTCCAACATCAGGTCATGTTTCGCGTGTATTTTTGCTGTGAAAACGTTATTGATTTTTATACAGTAAACGTAAGAATAGCTTTTATATTGTTAGTAACATTTCAAGATGAACATTTACTGAACTGAAGCAACTTAGGTTTACTTAATTATCCATACATCATTTATTAGAAAAAATCATATTAATAATGTATCAAATATTGGGCTTTTGAGGAACATTTATTTGTTCATCTCTCAATCATCATTGTATTGCATTGCATTATATGTTTTGAAACTACAGAGCATTGATCATCAAAATAAGCATTTGAATACCATGTTACTAAGACATATTATTGGGAGATATAGAGTGAAAGCTGATATTTCTATGCATTTTATGCAATTAGTCTGTTACTGTTATAAAGATCTCATTTACCTGTATATTTCAAGCCATCAGAATTCATTTTCACTTTTTGGCCATATAAATATCAGCATCTGCACCAAAATGCCTATTTTTCGGCCTCTGAATAAAAGGTGTTGTTCCTCCTCAAGTATGAGCTCCATATTCTCCTATATCATATGAGCCATAAAGCCTGATGTATCAAAAATGATACACAACAAAAAATATATAAACTTTTTTATACTTCTTTATAATTTGTCTAAAGGTTTCATGTCAGGCCTGCAGGGTTAATTTCTCAATATTTCCATTGTGCATTTTTTAGATGACATGGATGGTACTGGTTGTGGATTCTCAGATATGCTGTTATTTTCTATAGCGATTTTCTTACTTATTCTCCTGAATTGTTCACGTCTTTGATCCGTCTGCAGGGCGATATGGGATTTCAGGGGAGACCAGGTCCTTCGGGTCCACCTGGCATAGGCGAGCCAGGCCTGTCTGTAAGTATAGAAGCAGAAATTCAGAAATATTCAACTGTATACTAATCAGCACACACTGAATTTACACCCATAGATTTGACTATATGCCATTTTTCCTTCATCAAATCAGGGGCCTCAAGGGCCACAGGGGGTTCAAGGGGAGAAAGGACCACTAGGAGAGGGTTTTCCAGGTCCAAAGGTAAGGTTAGCCCAAAAACGCCATGTTCTCACTAAAGTCACTCTCTGCTCTTTAATCTACCTGGAGATGTGAAGCAGCCAAAGGCAATCTGAGAAGATCCAAGTAAACAAATGCATTAAAGACTTGTAATATTTATAATACCTCATTAGAGGCTCAAAGTTTCCTGGTAAATCTTCATTTCAAAACCCAAGGCTATTAATTATTGTATGTTCCAGATCAATTAGCTGAGCGCATTACCAGCCTGAGGATGCAAGACAGAATTTAATGGATTCGTTTTCTTGGACCTCTATAAATACTTTTTGTAATCTGTCTAATGTTAGCAGTCTAACTAGGTCTACATCAAAGCCAGAACTGCATATAAAATGTAATCGTAAATTGAAAATACAGCAAAGAAATGTGATTCATTTTAAAGAGAACCTCAGTGCTTTGAAAACCTTCATCCAGTAGCTAAACTAAATTAGATCTCAATTCTGTTTGTATAGTCAAATTTGCTAATTCACGAGATCAATACATCCTTTATTAGACCGCTTTGTCGAGTTAAATGCATCCTTACGGAGGTGTCGAAATGCTCAATCAATTCATTCACTTCCAACAGCGCCAACAGCATCATAGAGAGCAGAACGTCACGTTATTTAAAGGGGACGTTAACGAGTAGCAAATGATTAAGTAGCTGCATTGGTTACTTTTATGCCACTGATAAAGCTTTTATATGTAGTTTGGGGTAACAAAGCGGTTTTATAGGTTTGACTGAAATAATAATGCAATAACTGACACTTTAAATCAATGTTTCAAGAAACAACAACAAAACTGAACAAAAAACAGATAAAGACAAAAAAGTAACCATTGATAATATCTCAACAATATGGAGTAGTATAGTATATAGTATCCAAATCAAAATGTAATAAAATCAATTTATGTATGATTTATTTGTAAATTATGTGCAATGTCTTAGCCACTAGGGATTGTTACATAGGGCTATACATGCATGTAGTGGCAACACAATGATATTACAGATACTAAATTGTGCAAAATGTTTATCTTAACAGTCAATTTACAAATAATGCATTCAGATTTGTGGAGCTCAATGCACTGAATCTCCACAAATTAGTGTCGTTACTATGACAACCAATTTGAATGTGACAAGCAACTAGTGTCTGAAAATAATTATATATAGTGAGCAATAGGGATTTCGCCTAGAGCGTCAAATTGGCTAGAAACGGCCCTGATGATGATGCAAATCAAGTTTTTAATGAATCTGAAATGATTCACAGGAATGAACTGAACCAGCTCTAACACCATTTTTGCTTCTGAAGTTAATTATTAAAACATACCCATGAGATATCTTAAGTACAGTTTTCTTTCCTGTGTTGACAAATGTTGGGCCGGAGCATATTGAAGGGTTCGTCCATTTCTTTAAATAGCCAACAGGCTTTACTTTACCTCATAGACATGAATTACAATTTGCTACTTGTTATTACAAATCAGTGTCAGGTGGTATTAGGAGGAGGGGAGGAACATTTTTAAGATGTGTCATCAATATTTTTTACCTATTTTTCCAGAGAAAGAAATGTATTGCTTTGGATTCATAAGTGCTCTAGATATATCAAATGCATTTTGGACATTATCATAACATTTTATAATAGTCCTTTATCATTATCATTAAGGGAATTATTGCAAAAATTATAACACTTGACTTCTATCAATGTTTAGTTTCTCCAATCAGTTTATTTTTCTGCTAACATTTACCAATTAAATGCATGTGACGATAAGAAATAATAAGCAGTGTTATCGTTGACTGCAAATAAAACCATTAAAAATTGTTTTCAGTAATTGCAATAAAGCTGAAATAAAAAAGTACGTTTAAGAAAAATTTGAACTTAAAACAAAAAAAGCTAGTAAATATGTTTAAGTACTAAATGTACTAAAACTAAATAAATGTTTATTTTTTAAAAATGTTTATTATTTATAAATATATTTATAATATTATAAATAAAAGTTTGTTTAAAATATTAAGTTGAAGTACAAAAAATGACTAAAACTAAATTAAATATGAAAAAATTAAAAATAAATTAAATTAAAAATAAAAGCTAATTTAAAATATTAACAATATCACTGGAATTCATTGCAGGTGAAGATTTCATTTTAATTACTAGAAATTAAGTCAACACAAGTCAAATTTAAAATAAAACCAAGATCAACAAATCCTGGATTGGCTCTAATTGAATCCTTATGAGTGCAACCTAATCGAGCCACTTTGTATAAACAACAATTAAGGCTCACTGAGGAATTGCACTGTATTATTACCAGTTGGGAAAACAGGTGTTTTCTAAATCTCATAGACGAAGAAACAATACATGCAGTGCAGTAAATGCATCTGAATGGCAGAGAAAGGGAGGTTAGCATTTCAGCAACACTGGGCTGATGACGCCTCTTTTGTTTGACAGGGGGACCGTGGTCTGGAGGGGCCAAAGGGACCAAGAGGACAGCAGGGCACTGGAATCAAAGGCGACAAGGTGGGCTATAAATATATCAGCCCATGAATGGAATTCACATAACCACGCCATCTATGACACACAAAAGGCTTAATGAAGATTGTAAACTGGCCCAAAGTTCCCATTTAAACACCAGGGACTGATTGGACGGTAATAAAGAGCGAGAAAGAGCAGATGGGAGGGCGGTACAGCTCAGCTTACTGTGGGAAAAGATGAGTCCTGCTCACCTATAGTACTGAATAAAACCACAGTCATTTCTTATACTCAAAATATACAGATTATTATTCCCGTCAGTTAAATCTCAGGATGTATTAATCTATCTGAAACTGACTCATCCTCTTTATGTCTTCAGGGTGAGCTTGGGCCTCCAGGTTTACCAGGACCGATTGGACTCCCAGGGCTTGGCATTCAGGGAGAAAAGGTGATATGATGATGATATGACTGACCGGCAGCCATATCACCCTGTAGCCCAAGACTGGTTGCCCACTGAAGCTAAGCAGGGCTGAGCCTGGTCAGTACCTGGATGGGAGACCTCCTGGGAAAACTAGGTTGCTGCTGGAAGAGGTGTTAGTGAGGCCAGCAGGGGGTGCTCACCCTGCGGTCTGTGTGGGTCCTAACGCCCCAGTATAGTGACGGGGACACTATATTGTCAAAAAGCACCGTCTTTCAGATGAGACGTTAAACCGAGGTCCTGACTCTCTGTGGTCATTAAAAATCCCAGGATGTCTTTCGAAAAGAGTAGAGTTGTGACCTCGGCATCCTGGTCAAATTTGCCCATTGGCCTCTGGTCATCATGGCCTCCTAACAATCCCCATGTCTGCTGATTGGCTTCATCACTCTGTCTCCTCTCCACCAGTAAGCTGGTGTGTGGTGGGCGTTCTGGCGCACTATGGCTGCCGTCGCATCATCCAGGTGGATCCTGCACACTGGTGGTGGATGAGGAGATACCCCCTGACAATGTAAAGCGCTTTGAGTGCCTAGAAAAGTTAAATGTAATGAGTTATTATTATTATTATTATTATTATTATTATATGATGATGTGTTCTTAACTGTCCTTGACTTATTCACAGGGTCTAATGAATTGAGGAAATGGACATGAATGGACATGCATTTTTTTGTTTATAAAATATATGCTGTCCTCATCAGCTAAACTGCACCTTGTCATAACAAATAGTCAGATAAATAGTCACACGATCCTTCAGAAATCATTCGAATATGCTGTTTTGGTGCTCAAGAAACATTTCTTATTATTAACAATTTGAAATCTGATACGCTACCACTCAAATGTTTGGTTTACGTAATATTAAAACAATAATAATAAAAGACTTACATTTTAATAAATTGATCGAAAGTGACAGTAAAGACATTTATAATATTACAAAATACTTTTATTTCAAATAAACGCTGTAATTTTTAACTTTATCAAAGAATCCTTAAAAAAATGTATTACAGTTTCCGTAAAAAAAGTCAGCAGCAAATACCACAAGATGTTTTTGACATTGATAATAATAACAAGATGGGGCTTTGTTGAAAACGACGTGTTTGAGAGAGGCGGGGCATAGAGGATCTACAATAATGTACAGTATTTGAAAAATAATGTGTTTTTTGAACATTAAAGCATGTCAACATATTCTGTTACACCAAATAATGATCTTTAAAATAGCATCATATGACCCCTTTAATATTCGATAATAAATCGATAATAACTAAGCATCAAATCAGCATATTAGAATGATTTCTGAAGGATCATTTGACACTGAAGACTGGTGTAATGATGCTGAAAATACAGCTTTACATTACAGGAATAAATTACTTTTTCAAATATATTACAATAGAAAACAGTTATTTTAAATTGTGATAATATTTCACAATATTACTGTTTTTACTGTGTTTTTTATCAAATAAATGTAGCCTTTGTAAAGACCTTTTTCAAAAATATATAAAAAAATAATTATTCTAAACTTTTGACTGGTAGTATCCTTTTGACACACACACACCTAGGTATAACATATGTATGTATGAACTTTTCCAATGCAAAATTAGATTTCTCATATATTTCTTACATTTCTTACAATCAGGGTGTTGAGGGTCCGAGGGGGCCTCCAGGAGGAAGAGGACCACCGGGAGAGGGTTTCCCTGGTTCCAAGGTTGGTAGTAAAGATTATAATTAATGGCAAGCTGTAAAAAGAAATTTGTCCTTGGCTCAATTTTTGACTATTTTTCTAGGGAGAACAAGGTTTACCAGGAGAGATGGGCACCCCGGGAGAGAGAGGGCAGGGCGAACCTGGACCAAAGGTATGTGTTCTTAAATCTGGGGTGGTGTAGGCTCACAAAATGTATGGGCCATTTAGGATAGAAGCTAGTTTTAGACCATAATGAAGACTTTAGAAGTACTGATATGATTTCTTCAGGGTGAACCTGGTGCATATGGACTGGCTGGTGTACCTGGACTTCCTGGGGAGGACGGAGCTCCAGGACAAAAGGTAACTCTGACTGAATGTTCTGCTGATTAGATAGGTCTCTAAGCAAATAAGCAAGTTTCCCGGGTATTAAATGCATTGTGTTTCTCTTCATCAGGGTGAGCATGGGGCAACAGGTTTGAGGGGAACTGAGGGGGCTCCAGGAATTGGCACTCAAGGAGAGAAGGTACAATACTTTCCTCATTAAACATTTTAATATTCAATATGTTCAGATTTTGGGTGTCTTGTGATTGTCATCTAGTGGATGTCAAAAAATGCTTTAGTATCATTATCTTCAGTATATGTTGACTGAGATTCTGTGTTCTAATCTTAATAGGGAGATCAAGGCCAAAGTGGCATTCGAGGGTTGTCAGGTCCTCCTGGAATAAGTGGCCCTTCGGGACCAAAGGTGAGAATATCTAAAGAAATAGAGCGCAACCTTGGTTCTGGAAGTATTTTAACTTTTTCTCCAAAAAGTATTAAATAACGAGTTAAAAAACTAAGCCGTGAACTAAAGCAACCAAGTCAGAGAACTGCAGCATTATGAACTTCGATTGAAAGTATTTGAAAATCAGAAAAAATACGAGAGTGAATGTGTATTCATCAAAAGTGACAGTAAAGAATGTATAATATTCTTCTTATAAAAATAATAAGATTTTAAATAAAAGCTGTTCTTTTGAACTTCAAAGACTTCATCATGATTCATCAAAGAATCCTTTAGAAAAAGTATCACCGTTTCCACAAAATAGTTATTTTAAATTGTACTAGTACTTTACAATATTACTGTTTTAACTGTAATTTTGATCATATCTGATCATTTTACAAAAATCTTACCGACTGTTACGTATCCGGTCCATGAACTTCCGTCTGCTGGCCATCAGAGGTCACCCTTTCCATTTTCATTGACTCTCGCACTACACCCAGTTGCATATCACCCCGGACTACATATCTTATCAGTCATTGCACTGATTGCACACAGCACTGATTGCACACAGCTGTTTCATATCACTCACTCCCTATTTAACACTCACTCTTATCCCTTCCCTCTGCCGAGTACTGTTTAGCATTTATCGCTCACCTAGGGATAGCTACATTATGGCACCTGCTCTATCTTTTCCCAGTATTTCTTAGTCTTGCCTGTTTTTCCTGTGTTTTGATTCTCGCCTGTGTATTTCGGATTACCCCCATTCGTATTGCCGTTTGGACTCTGTTTGCCCCTGACTGGATTATTGCTGTGTACCGGGATTATCTCTCTTTGCCTTGCCCTGTTGGATATTGTTCACCGTCGATCGACCCACGCCCGTTTACTGGACTGCTCTTACGTTTTGCCCATACTATATCGGTTCGCTGGTGTTTCGTCCCTGCCTGTGTTTGTTACCACGTCTTTTAAATAAAAGCTTGCACATGGATCCGCATGTCTCACGTCTTGTCAGCCCCGTAACACCGACACTTTTGAACGGCAGTGTATGTTTACAGCAAAATATTAAAATGTTTGCAAATACAAAAGAGTGTAGGGAGAAAAGGAATGAGGTTTCTATTTCCAGAACCTTACTGTTGTGCTCTATAGGGAAGCATGGAAACAATAAAGAATAAATATAAATATAATAATATTTAAATTAAAACAAAAGATGAAATGTAAAAAAACGCCTGATTTTTTTGTTTTTTGACTCCAAGCTTACAAAACCGCTCATTGTTTGAAGTAACAGTGCAATAAATGTCTGTGGTTTCTCACATAGTTTTAGAAGTAATGCAGTTACATCATTGGAACATTACACTGTTGTTTTTTAGGGAGAGCCAGGTACGCCAGGAAGGCTGGGCATGCCAGGATTACCTGGACGAGCTCTTGCAGGATCAAAGGTAACAAAAGCCAAGCTACTTTAACTGTGCCACTCCTACAGGCTGGCAGGCCGTCGTTGTGTTAATGGCCCACTGCCAACACTATGAATCAGAACATTTCTATTTCAAGATTCATCATAGCCAACTAAGCAATAAAACAGAGAAGTAATGGTATGACATTATCTCCTCGTGCCTTCAGGGTGAGGTGGGTCCCGCTGGTCCTCCCGGACCAATTGGAGAGACTGGTTACGGTCTGCCTGGTCCAAAGGTGGGTGGAACTTTTAACCTGAAGAACAATTTAGAAAATTAGTAAAAGGAATAAGATAATTTGATTGAGCATATATATATATATATATATATATATATCCAATCAAAAGTATAGGATAATTCAGATTTTTAAATATGTAGCTTTTTTAATGTTTTGTAATGATTGTGAATTTTTTTTTTTGAAATAACGAGATTTTGACTATGCTAATCATAAAACAGCTCTATATGGCTTTTTTTTTTTACTGGTCAAAAGTGTGGAAAAATTTAGAGTTTTTTTTATATGTTTTTGAAAGAAATGCATTTATAATGAAAGATTTTGATTATGCCAATCATAAAATAGCAAACTTTTTTATACAGACAATTGTCATATTTTTTGTTTTTGAAACAAGTCTCTTATACTCACCAAGGCTACATTTATTTGATCAAAAAATTAAAAATAAATAAATAAATAATATGAAATATTATTACAATTTAAATAACTGATTTCTATTTGAATATATTCTAAAATGTAATTTAGTCCTGTGATGCAAAGCTGAATTTTCAGCATCATTACTCCAGTCTTCAGTGTCACATGATCCTTCAGAAATCATTCTAATATGCTGAGCTGGTGCTTTAAAATGTAAAAATATTTCACAATATGACTGTTTTTACTGTACTTTTTATTTAAAAAAATGCAGCTTTGGTGAGCAAAGATTTCTTTCAAAAACATTTTTAAAAATCTTAATTATTCCAAACATCTGACCGGTGTATATGAAGTGGCATTCCTTCCTTATCACATTTAGGGTGATCGAGGTAACCCGGGACCGCCCGGACCATTTGGGCCTAAAGGTGAAGGATTCCCTGGTCCAATGGTAAGCAACTTTTACATCCCTATTTCCATATAACATCACTGCATGCCCATCGCTTAAAATTTTAAGTCATTTTATATTTCCCATAATCAGGTTTGTTGCTGGGTATTTGAGCATGTGTGTTTATTTCACACAGGGTCTGCCTGGTTTACCAGGACCATCGGGTGAGCCCGGCCCTGAAGGCATTGGTGTTCCTGGACCAAAGGTGAAGTTAACACTTCATGTATTCCTGATGATGTATGAGGATCAATTGTGGCTTTCAGAAATGTGTTCAGACACTTCAACTTTATTAAATATGACTTGATTATTTACACAATAACAAGAAAATGAACAGAATGGAAATAAATTGCCTAAGTTAGTCGTTGCTTTGAGAAGGACTGAAGTTAATTTATTAATATTTTAACCATCCTTTGAAATGCAGATTTTTTTCAAACTGATTTCTGTAAATGTATCACTCATGATGGATTGTTTCACAGTTTACAAACTATTAGTAAAGTATTAAAATTCACTCATAAGTGTGTTATTGTGATACAACAAAGCAGACTAATGACTGAGTGGCAATTATTTCAGAAATACTCAATATAGTCAAGTTAAATATGTGACCCTGGATCACAAAACCAGTCATAAGGGTAAATTTTTCGAAATTGAGGTTTATACATCATCTGAAAGCTGAATAAATAAGCTTTCCATTGATGTATGGTTTGTTAGGATAGGACAATATTTGGCCGAGATCTGTAATATTATATCTGTAATACATAGTGAAAATCTGGAATCTGAGGTTGCAAAAAAATCTAAATATTGAGAAAATCACCTTTAAAGTTGTTCAAATTAAGTTCTTAGCGATGCATATTACTAATCAAAAATTACGTTTTAATATAAATTTACAAAATATCTTCATGGAACATGATCTTTACTTAATGTCCTAATGATTTTTGGCATAAAAGAAAAATCTATAATTTTGACCCATACAATGTATTTTTGGCTATTGCTACAAATATACCCCAGCGACTTAAGACTGCTTTTGTGCTCCAGGGTCACATATATTAAGTCATATATATGACGAGAACATCAAAATGTCCTGCATAGTAGGATTAATTTTAAATGGTGCTTTTGGTAAAACTTCAATTTCATTTCAGGGAGACATTGGATTCAGGGGTTTGCCTGGTTTGCCAGGACCACCTGGTGAAGGACTGCAGGGACCACCGGTAAGATATTTATATTCATGTCATCTGACATAAACTCTCCCATGAATCTCCCTGACTACAGTAATGAAACTGATACTGAATGCCCCACATGTCCAGAACAAGAGCTCTGAACAGCATGCATAGGGAGTCTGTCTGTGTTGCTGTGGGGATTGAGGAAGACAAGCTGTCTGTTCCTCCCATATTAATTCTGCTGTCTTGCTGTTTCAGGGCAACATGGGAAGATCAGGTCCTCCAGGACCACAAGGACCCCCAGGGGAAGGTATTCAGGGACCCAAAGTAGGTTAACCATCTACTACCTGCTTTATAGGGCTGGGCGATATAGCTAAACTTATATATTTTTCACCAGTTTGGTGATATTCAGTCTGGATATTTCATA
Source organism: Sinocyclocheilus grahami (assembly GCF_001515645.1). Taxonomy (NCBI): domain Eukaryota; kingdom Metazoa; phylum Chordata; class Actinopteri; order Cypriniformes; family Cyprinidae; genus Sinocyclocheilus; species Sinocyclocheilus grahami. Next base: position 160,013 of record NW_015506092.1, on the reverse strand, counting down.
TATATATATATATATATATATATAAGTCAGGTTTGGAATGACAGTAGAGTGAATAAATAACGACTGAATATATATTAATTCTGCTGTCTTGCTGTTTCAGGGCAACATGGGAAGATCAGGTCCTCCAGGACCACAAGGACCCCCAGGGGAAGGTATTCAGGGACCCAAAGTAGGTTAACCATCTACTACCTGCTTTATAGGGCTGGGCGATATAGCTAAACTTATATATTTTTCACCAGTTTGGTGATATTCAGTCTGGATATTTCATATATATAGACTGGGTGGTGGTGGACTAACAAAAGAAAAGAAAAATGTGATATTGACAAAGAAAATATGAAAAAAGACACAAAATATGACAATGACAAATATGTCATTTTATATTAGCAGTATAATCATTAATATTCAAAATATTGCCCAGCTCTAGACATAATAGCATTGTGTCCAAGTCATGATGACCTGGTCAGAAAATAAACTTGTTTGTTAAATCCATCAGGGTGATCAGGGGGCTCCTGGAGTGACAGGGCCGAGGGGCCCATCGGGAGAGGGACTTCCAGGCTCCAAGGTGAGACTTTGGTTTAGATCATACTAACTAAAGAGGATGGGATAGTTATAAATGGGTAAATATGGGTCAGAAAACATCATTACAAAATGAATCATGACTATTTTCGATGAAAAATAATCTCTTATGCATGTACTTCAGAAATAAAAATGAAATTATCAGTTCAAATGTATGATATGAGCCTTTTGATTCATCTGTCCTGTAGGGTGATCGTGGTTTGCAGGGCGAGAGGGGCTTTAAAGGAATGAAAGGTGACATGGGTGACCCAGGGAATCCAGGACTAGCTGTAAATTAATTTACTCACTATAAACCTCTTCTGTGTCAGAGCAGACAGAGTTGAAATGTGAATACTAAATCACATTGTAAATCAGCTTGTTTAATGCTTATATAGGAATGCCGCGATAGGTGTCGTATTCCTATAGGTAGATGTGATCAGCTGAGAATCAGCTGATGCAAGCTTGACTCACGTGACCTGCCAGAACTAACGCAAAACGCTTAATTTATCTGCTATATAATATTTTTATACAAACTTAAAACATAAATATTGATGATTATTGAATTTTACCAATAGGCTGGAAAATATAATAAAATTATATTAAATATAATGTTTTTATAACAGCCATTGTCTCCAATTATTATGAAAATGTTTAATGCAAGAATTAAAATACAGCAAAGGTTATTTAAAATAATCAACACATGTTTTTTGTATTTATATATTTAACTATGTTTATGTGCATAGTGCATCCAATATAACAATACATAGTAATATATACATACATATAAATAAATTTAATAAATGAAAAATGCCACCCAGAGATATGGTTATGTTGGGGTTGCTCTGAATCAGTTCATTGAAACAGACCATTTGAACAGATTCCCTAAAGTTAATACATTTTAGCAATTTTAACTGTATTTTTCCGAATGAACTTAAATCAGAGATGCTATTTAAACATCTATAAATTAGTCTTAATCTAATGATGTGCTCCTTTGCCAAATTTTTAAATGAAAATATTTAATATTTTAACTGCAATATTCTCAATGTTGCTTCATTTTGTATCACCAGCAAAATCATAATGAATAATCCTAACTGCAAACTAATTGCATCTTGCTCTGTGTTTGGTCTCCTTCTGCAGCTCTGGAGTCTAAACTGGTTAGCCAGTTCTGTGAGGATGAGAACGGGGCCCTTTTCTTCAACCGGATTACCAATGGCTTGAACGGAAACAACGGATACGGCTACAGCAACGGCCAAGAGGATGTTTCCTCATACAGGAATAATGTTTATGGGAACCGATTTCAGGAGATTTCACAGGACAGATCGCAGAGTCACATGAGAGGCAGAGAACACGGCATACCTCTTCCCATCAACCCTGGCCCTCTCAAAGCACAGGTCAACTACCACAACTAACTAACTGTCCGTTTCTTTTGCATGCTAGACTAATGCAGACTGATCTGAACCAGGCCACTGTCTGATTCTGTGCTGTTGCTGTTGTGCAGGTGGAGAATGACTATGAAGGTGAGGATCTAGACATAAAGACACAACCTCAAGGTGGCAGCACTGTTGCTGTTGTCAATAAGACTGTCCAAGCTGTACAGCCAGGAACCTCTTCATCATCATCATCCTCTTCACCATCAGTATCATTATCTTCATCAGTGTCAACACATTCTACTTCAGTGAATGTGAATGCAAAGCCTCGTCCTGTAGTGATAAAAGGTATTCTTTTCATACAACTGTTTGTTATACAATATAAATATTGACCATATTGAATATTGTCAATAGGCTGAAAATATCATATATTACAAATGATTAAATATGACAAATTAATGTTCTATAGTATAAAATAGAGAATACACAGCTGGACTCAAATGAAGGTGTAGAACCATCTCAAGGATGATCAGAAGAAATGGACAGCACCTGAGTTAAATATATGAGTGTCACAGCAAAGGGTCTGAATACTGTGATATTTCAGTTTTTCTTTTTTAATAAATCTGCAAAAATGTCAACAATTCTGTGTTTTTCTGTCAATATGGGGTGCTGTGTGTACATTAATGAGGGAAAAAATGAACTTAAATGATTTTAGCAAATGGCTGCAAAATAACAAAGAGTGAAAAATTTAAGAGGGTCTGAATACTTTCCGTACCCACTGTATATGTGATAAAACAAATATTTGTATAATATAAAATAATAAATAATAAAATAGTTTTTTTATATATATAATTGTATACAATCATAAAACATTAATGCTGACAATACAAAATATTATCAAATATCAATTATATAAAATATAATAAAAATTATAATTTATTATGTAAAATGATAATAAATATAATATGTTTTAGAACAGACATTGTCACCAAGTATTTTGAAAATGTTTAATGCAAGAATTAAAATACAGCAAAGGTTAGTTTAAAAATGTAACTAGTTAATATAAAATAATATAATAATATAACATAACATTGAATACTGGCAATAAGCTGAAAAGGCATTAAAATAGTATTTTTGCAATATAAAATAATAATAAATAAGTTTTATAATAAAATATATTCTATAAAAATTATATAATTAATATACTATACATATATATAATGTGTTATAAAACTAATTTTGACAATATTAAAAAATATAACAAATTATATTTTTAATATATAAAGTAATGAATTATAAAATACCATTTTTATATAAAAGCTGTTATAAAACATAAACATAAATATTGACAATAAAAACAATGGGCTATATATATATATAATTTAAAATAATAAGTAATACAATTGTTTGTATAATATATTATTTTTATACAAATTTACTAAAACATACTGACACTATTGAAAAATATTACAAATTATATTTTTATAATCTAAATATATTTATGCAGAAGTGGTTTTTATGTTCTGAAAGTGTTTAGTGATATTACTTTCTCTTCTTCTGTGGTGCGTCAGAATCGGCTCCACTGGATCCTCGATGTTTGCTCGGTCTGAGTCAGGGCTCCTGTAGAGACTATGTCATTCGCTGGTACTACGACAAACAGGCAAACTCGTGTGCTCAGTTCTGGTACGGAGGCTGTCAGGGCAACGACAACCGCTTCCAGACGGAAGAAGGATGCAAGAAAACGTGTGTCCTCACCACCAGCACAGGTATTATTCACTCCTACAGACATGAAGGAAGAGTTCATACAAGATAAGCTCTGTCAACAGCAGTGTTATTATTTATTACATTTATTACAGTTATTTGTGTTACGTTTAGCAAAAACAAGCTGTAAAAAATGTATCTGGCTACTGCTAACTATAACTAAAACTAAAACGAATAAAATCAATTTTGGTCATTTGGTCATTTAAAATAAAGCTAAAATAATATATAAATATTAGATGAAAACAAATTAAAATATAATACAAATAAAAAATATACATACTGTATATATAAAAATAATATACTGTATAGACAAAATGTATCATTTTTATTTTATATATATAAATATGTAAATATATATATCAAAATTAAAATGAATAAATAAAAGCTGAACTACTTATCTATACATTCTTGAGAACATTATATAACACATAGTGAACTTTCCTTTCAAATGTTACTGGCTTTGCATCTTTTACTGACTTTTTCTGCCTTTGTTTTCATAGCAGGCTAAACGGGATGAAGATCTACACTGAATAGTGATAATGAACTTTATGCTGGTGATGGTGTGCACATGCCACAGTGGTCACTTCTTTCTATAATATCATAAAACTGTTCCCTAACATTATGCTCAGGATCTGGAGAAAATCTTTATGCAGAGCCCCAAATAAATCAGAAGATTTTTTTTACAAGCAAGTACCTGAAACACGTGTTATTATGAAGCTTCAAACACACATTTCTTATATTTCTCAGTATCCTCTGAGAATCTGTGCACTGCTCTGCATGTGACGGTTGTGACGTGCAGAAATATTACTAACAACCTTCACTGGGAATTGATTGTATATATGTTTTGTTTTATTTAACATTTATATACAATTTATGACTTGAGCAAAGCCACAGACATATTTAGTAGGTTGTAGAAATGCCATAAATGATGTTTTAGGGATTTTATGGGGATATTATCATTTTGTAGGGAATAAAGCAAATAAACAAACAGTAGTTAAGTCACTAAGTCATAATAATGTAAATTCAATTATGATTTTCAAAAAGGAAAACATTTTGTATATATTCTTTTTCATGTGTCTTTATAATGTTATTCTGATAAAATAGTTTTTGTACTGAAAACAGTTTTTGTACTTTAGTTTTTTTCAGAATTTTGTACTGAAAACAAGGTTTGCAATTTTTTATGAACCAGCCCTGTCCTAACATTAGTCTGAAATAAGTCGTTTTTGAAATGTAGACATTCATTAAAATAATTTTTATAAAAAAATTTATTTTAAAATGTAAAAAAATGATATTTGTTTTATACAAATGATATTTTTGAATGTGTTCTTTTGTGGATTTTATTTGAATAAAATGTTTGGTTCATGATTTTCACTAAATTTGTGCTTGTTATTGAATGAGAAAACAAATATAATTTATACCCTTTTCTACATCTAAATACGTATTTCTTATATATATATATATATAGAGAGAGAGAGAGAGAGAGAGAGAGAGAGAGAGAGATAATATAGATCTTATAATAATCTTATATAGATCCCACATTGTCTTTAAACACATATTACTCCTCCTGACAGCTATTATTATATATAGCCATATACAAATATATAATAAGTAATAAAGCAAGCGGCATAAATATGCTTTCAGATATTCGCAGTTTGTCCCTTCCTTCCCGCCGTACTAAAAACATATTTACTTTGGTTTAAAATATTAAAAGCTGAAACATATAACTATTAGGCTAGATGAACAAGCAAAAACTACAACACAAATTTAATTTTGTTGGGGGGGATGCTTTATATAAATATCCGCTTCTCAGTGATTAGTTTACTTCACAAAATCATGGTAACGATTTACATTTTGAAGAAAGATAATATATAGTTACCTTTTTATGTGTGCCTGTTTTTTTTTAATGAACCATTTAGTGTTTTATTCTCCTCTTAGACTGAAGCAACTGATTTTATGTTTCATTTAAGGCAGATGAAAGCCAGACCAGGTGAAGCGCTCATCGACTGCCTGGATTCAATCGAGGACACGAAGGGAAATAATGGTGATAGAGGTGATTAAATGAATTATGTCCGCCTTGTTACCTGTGGTTACCTTTATGTATATTAAGTTGTCATAATTGTGACATCTTTTTTGTCTTTATATAGGAATATTTCCTATTTGAGGATAATCTGGCATTCATTGGCACTGCCAAGAGTCAACTTGTGTGAGTATTTGAGAAATATTCAATAATAATCTCAAAAATGTAATGTAATTAACTTTATGCTGGTGTCTACTACAGTGGAAAGATCTAAATGCCATCTTATACTGTACTGGACAGATGTAGCTCTTTCATAAAACATCATTTTGATTCTTTTCTTGTTTTTAAGTAAAAAAGGAAATATTTTTAATTTGTGATGTAATCATTCATGCATCAGAGGGCTGTTTAAAGGGTTAGTTCACCCAAAAATGAAAATTACCCCATGATTTACTCACCCTCAAGCCATCTTAGGTGTATATGACTTTCTTCTTTCAGACGAATCCAATCGCCGTTATATTAAAGAATGTCCTGGCTCTTCCAAGCTTTATAATGGCAGTGAATGGGTGTTATTTTTCAATAGTCCAAAAGAAGTCCAATAAAGTGCATCCATCCATCATAAAAAAAAGTGTCCCACACGGCTCCGGGGGGTTAATAAAGGCCTTGTGAAGCGAATCGGTGCGTTTTTGTAATAAAAATATCCATATTTAAAACTTAAAAACATATAATAAACAGTCATCTGTAGCTTCCGCGTAGTGCAAGCTTTAACATAAGTTGATAGTCACTAGGCGCGTTTCCATTACAGATTTGCGCAAAATTTTGGCGATATTTAATATTAATATTTCTGCGTGAGCATTTGGGCGGCATTATGCAAATCTTTCCACATCGTGACGTTGATTTTATGTTTCATTTAAGGCAGATGAAAGCCAGACCAGGTGAAGCGCTCATCGACTGCCTGGATTCAATCGAGGACACGAAGGGAAATAATGGTGATAGAGGTGATTAAATGAATTATGTCCGCCTTGTTACCTGTGGTTACCTTTATGTATATTAAGTTGTCATAATTGTGACATCTTTTTTGTCTTTATATAGGAATATTTCCTATTTGAGGATAATCTGGCATTCATTGGCACTGCCAAGAGTCAACTTGTGTGAGTATTTGAGAAATATTCAATAATAATCTCAAAAATGTAATGTAATTAACTTTATGCTGGTGTCTACTACAGTGGAAAGATCTAAATGCCATCTTATACTGTACTGGACAGATGTAGCTCTTTCATAAAACATCATTTTGATTCTTTTCTTGTTTTTAAGTAAAAAAGGAAATATTTTTAATTTGTGATGTAATCATTCATGCATCAGAGGGCTGTTTAAAGGGTTAGTTCACCCAAAAATGAAAATTACCCCATGATTTACTCACCCTCAAGCCATCTTAGGTGTATATGACTTTCTTCTTTCAGACGAATCCAATCGGCGTTATATTAAAGAATGTCCTGGCTCTTCCAAGCTTTATAATGGCAGTGAATGGGTGTTATTTTTCAATAGTCCAAAAGAAGTCCAATAAAGTGCATCCATCCATCATAAAAAAAAGTGTCCCACACGGCTCCGGGGGGTTAATAAAGGCCTTGTGAAGCGAATCGGTGCGTTTTTGTAATAAAAATATCCATATTTAAAACTTAAAAACATATAATAAACAGTCATCTGTAGCTTCCGCGTAGTGCAAGCTTTAACATAAGTTGATAGTCACTAGGCGCGTTTCCATTACAAATTTTGGCGATATTTAATATTAATATTTCTGCGTGAGCATTTGGGCGGCATTATGCAAATCTTTCCACATCGTGATGTAGACATGTGGGGGCATGTTAGAACGAGCCGTTTTAGGTAGGTGTGGTTGACTCTTAACTTTTATAAAGAATATCTCTTTGGATTTGAGACTTTAGTCTTTGCAACTTTACAGACCTTCTTTATGCACCAAGAGCTTGTAACACTCCAAAGAGAAAGGATCAATTGAAATCGCATCATATGACCCCTTTAATGGTAGGGAAAGCCCCTTATACTGGAGAGTGGCCATGTATGAAGTGTTACTTGGAGGTTATAGTACATTGAAGAATGGTCATATGACGTTTTACCTACGCCATGTGACCTGTAAATGCGAAAAGTTTTGCGAATTATTCCTTTTTCGCATTGCCTGAAAAACCACCTCATGCGAGCGTAATGACTTTTTTGCGATATATTGGCGTTTTTGCGAAATTGACGCGCCTACTGATGAATCATTATCTGACATCTTGTCTTTTATTTACCTTTTTATTTCATTTTTATTTATTAACAGCTGTGGGATACAACTGCATTATTAATATCACCACAAGGACAGCAAATTCAGTGAGTCATCTTGCTTCATGTTTTCATCAAATCCTTTTTAATAGCTCATGTAGATGATGTCAAATTCCCTCTTTCTTTTTTTCCCAGAAACTGAGAGGTCAGACTGAAGCACTTTACATATTAACCAAATCTAATAACACTAGATTTGAGTTCATATTCACCAATGTGGTCCCAGGAAGTCCAAGACTGTTTACATCTGTCATTGCCGTTCACAGGTACTTATGCTTTACATAATGACACGATTAGACCACTTTATTGATAGTTCAAGCAATTTTTGTTTCTCAAAATCTGAGTTGGCATTTTGATTAAATCAACAAACTAATATTTAAGGGTGCTTTCACACTTGGTTTGCTTGCCTGGTCCGAACCCGAGTTCAATTGCTCCCTCCTCACCCTGCCCCCGCTGGACTGCATTCATATTATTTTATTTCGGTCCGAACCGCGGTTCGTTTGCGGCATCAAGCCAGCAGCTTTTTACCCCGTTGCTTAGTAACGACAGCGCAGGAGAAGGTGGCAAATGCATAACATTGCTCTCTACGCTTTTATATATTTAAGTTTTTGAACCGTTCATATTGTTTACAAAGCTTTGGTACATAACGGCACTTACGTCTGCCTTACGAATGTACTGCAAATGCTCTAAAGAACCCTGAAGGTGAACAGAAATGAGATATACAGCTCTCTGTTTGCAGCGCGACAGTCACGTTTGTAAGGAAAATGAGTGAAACACACATACAAACACATTTTTATCAAATAATACGTCATTAATAGCAGTTCACTTCCGCGATTTGGTACGATTGCGTTCACATCAGCAACGAACCGTACTGGAGTTCACATGAACCGTACCCCAGACCACCCTTTTTAAGCGGACTCGGGTACGGTTCGTGGGTGCGCACCCGAGTTCGGAAGTCAGCGTTCACATCATCCAAACGAACCGAACTCAGTCGAACCCGGGTGCGCACCAAAAGTGCTAGTGTGAAAGCACCCTCAATCTACATTATTTAGATCTGTAGTTCAATACATACAATATTCTGTGAAATATATTTTGTGAATTGCAGAATAATAAATTCCACACATTTTTTATTGTTTATACAGTTCAAAGTATTTTAACAGCACTTTGAACACATGTTTTAATACTTAAAAAAATGCAATTATTAAATTTAAAGAGGGACATAAAGAAATACCACATAATCTGACAAAACAGAAAGCCTCTGAGTTAAATGATTGATTGAATTATGTACTTTTTTAGGGATGGTAACATACAAAATGAATAATAAAAGTTCCTGAAAAGAAATGGTAAGCTTTTAATGAAATAAATTACTCAGAGGAAATATTATTATAGGAAAGCTTATAAAAAATGTTGCATAAGATAAAGTAAAAAACAAATAGAACAAAACAGTATGCTGAAATTATTGGAATGTCAATAAAATATATTGATTTAATTGTATTCATTAAGCTGACACAAACAATAAGAAACATTAAGGCATGTAAAATATTAGATACAATAGGGTATATATTCTTGTGATTGAGAGCTCTCAACAGGTAAGTTTGGACCATCAAGATCATCAGAAAAACATATGTGTTGTATTATGTGACCTAACATCTCATTAAAAACGTAAATTTTTCTTAACATTATTATCATTGTGACGAGTGGTGATTGCGACGCCCCACTCGTCACAATCATTTTTTGATGTGATAAAGAATAAAAGGATAGAAATGTGTACATTATGAATCAATTTTTAAAAAAATAAATTATTTACATTATATTGACCAAAAGTGACCGTAAGGACATTTATAATGTTACAAAAGATTTACATTTTTAAATAAATGCTGTTCTTGTTAACTTTTTATGCATTAAAGAATCCTTATAAAAATGTATCACGCTTTCCACAAAAATATTAAGCAGTAAAAACTGTTTTCAATATTAATAATAATAATAATAAATGTTTTTTGATCAGCAAATCAGCATATTAGAATGATTTCTGAAGGATCATGTGAAAATTGAAAATTCAACTTTGCATCACAGGAATAAATTACAACTCAAAATATATTCAAATAGGAAACAGTTATTTTAAATTGTATTAACATTTCACAATATTGCTTTTTTACTTCTTTCAAAAACATTACAAGATCTTACTGACCCCAAACCTTTGAACGGTTGTCTGTGTGGCAGTAAATTCCCTGGAGTGAATGTAGCAACATTTTGTGCTGTTTCCTCTCTCCTAGACAGGAGGTTATGTGCTGGGATTCAAGATCGATCCGATGGACAAGTTACAAGATGCAGTGAAGGAAATCAACTCCTTACACAAAGTGTACTCCGCAAACCCCATTTTTGGTGTGGAATATGAGATGGAAGAAAAGGTAGTAACGAAGATTTTTGATGTATAGTCAAAAGTGCAATAAATTTGAAAACCGCACATCTGTATTAAACATGGCTAGAATGCCTCCACTTTTCTGTAGATTAAAAGCACAAATCTGGTAAATAACATAAATATGCTTTCTGTCTCAGCCTCAGCCTCTGGAGGAGCTGACCGTAGAACAGCCGCCTGATGACGTGGAGATTGAGCCAGATGAGCACACAGATGCCTTTACCGAGAGTTTTATCTCATATGCTACTCTCAGAGATAATGACACTCTGCTTTCACCACGTAGTGCTCTGTGTTTGTGTGTGTGTGTGCGTCTCACACGCTGAAAATAGCTGATCGCTTAAGCCTCAACTCACAATGCCCCATCAACACAGACTTTTGTTGCCTGGTGTCAAAAATGTTTACACAGAGCTCTGATGATTCTGACATCAGGAATGCTCTCTTATTTAAGACTGACAGGAGATGTACAATCACTGATGTGCAATTTCTTCTCTTTTTCACCTCGAGGCTTATTTTGCAGATGGAAATAAGGTAAATTCTATCTATCTATCTATCTATCTATCTATCTATCTATCTATCTATCTATCTATCTATCTATCTATCTATCTATCTATCTATCTATCTATCTATCTATCTATCGTCTGTCTATAATTTGCTCTAGCTATCTAGCTATCATCTATCTATCTATCTATCTATCTATCTATCTATCTATCTATCTATCTATCTATCTATCTATCTATCTATCGTCTGTCTATAACTTGCAGTGTGTATCTAGCTATCATCTAGCTATCTATCTGTCTATATGTCTGGACAAAATTTCCATTTAAATTACATATTTTTTTCTCTCCTTAAGCAACATGATCGTGAGCCGGTGTTCTCTGAAGAGCTGGGTCTGGCTATGGAGAAATTAAAAGATGGATTCACACTACAGGGACTCTGGGAAGTCATGGGTTAAAACGCTCAAACGCTCTGTACCATTATATGTATTTCGGCATTGCGTTGCTACATTATTTACATCCAATTTGAAAACATTTTTCATTTGCTAAATGTGAAAATGTTATTTATTTTTAGAATATTTATTTGATATTTGATAATGGCATGTTTACAAATCATATGCAAACCAAGTGTAAGTTAGGGAAAAAAGCTGGGGAAAAAATTAAAAGGTACTTTTGTATAATATGAATGTATACACAGAAATAGAAACATTTATATATGTATCAAATATAAAATAATATTTGTATATTAGAAACTGTAAGCTTGTTTATGTAGACAACTTCACATGCTAATTCTGCTGTTGTGTTGTTTTTTGTGTTTAATCAGTTTTTCAATACCTGTTTAAGTGGTTTTGATAGTAATGGTTTGTTCAAACCATCATATGCGGTTCGTAGGCTCAGGTTTGACAAGTCTGTTTAAAAATGTGTCAGAGGAGCTCAACTACTTCACAAATGACCAGAAGAGCAGATTAATTGCTCTCTGCTGTCCTTTTAGGCAACAGAAGGTTATAAAGTAAAAAGAGCATTTAAAGGAATACTTCACAAAAATAATTATTTACTCACCCTCAAGTTGTTCCAAACTTGTGAGCTGTTATGTTTTCTGTGGAACAAAAATGTAAAATGTAAGTTTAGAAAAATGTACAAACTATTTACAATGACCTTTTATAGTCTTCCAAGCTACAAAAAGAGCAAAAAAAAAACATACATTTTATAACTAGCTCATGAAAGTGCATAAATAATGACACCATTTTCATTTCTGGCTGAACTTTTCCTTTAAATAGAAACCACCCATGAAGAGTACAAGATGAATGAGTCACAGACCTATCAACTTACAAATCGTACAAATGACACCATGTGCAAAACGGAGGTAATTACACACACCTTTACAATTATTTAAAACTCTGTTGAATTCATACTGATGTGTCACTCCTTCCATCCTTTAGTTACATAGCACCAAACACACATTCAATTACAAAACACCCTTGACCTCTCAGTGTGTCCAAGGTTCACAGTTGTCTTTTTCAGTCTTTGACAGCTGCTCCCGTTTGGTCAGCCTGAATTCTTTCTGACTGTATGACGGGTCTATATTTAGAGGGGCAGATTTAAATTTCAGTGTTGCGTTGGAGCTCGGTGTTATTTCAGCTTCTTATAACTGAAACAGCAAGACAAGAGGAAGTATAGCATCCTCTTCGAGTCCTGCAAAATTTGAGATGGAACCCATGAGTATCAAGGAGGACCTGAGGCTCTTTCAGAGCACCCTGCTCCAGGACGGTTTGAAGGAACTTCTGAAGGAGAACAAGTTTGTGGATTGTATTCTGAAGGTTGGAGATCGGAGTCTTCCCTGCCACAGACTCATCTTGGCTGCGTGTAGCCCGTATTTCCGAGAGCTGTACTTTACTGAAGACGGTGTTGAGAAGAAAGACTCCAGCAAGGAAGTAGTGCTGGAGGACGTGGATCCCACCATTATGGACATGATTGTGAACTATCTCTACTCTGCAGACATCGAAATCACAGATGAGAATGTGCAAGACGTCTTCGCAGTCGCCAACAGGTTCCAGATCCCATCCGTGTTCACCGTTTGCGTCAGCTATCTACAAAACAAGCTTTCGTTCGGTAACTGCTTGGCTATCTTCAGAATGGGACTGGTTTTGAACTGCCCGAGACTCGCTATGGCTGCTAGGGACTTCATAGCGGATCGTTTTGAGACTTTATCCAAGGATGAGGACTTTCTTGAGTTCAATGCTCCCGAGTTGTTCGCTGTCATCGGGTGTGATGCCCTGAACGTGGAAAAAGAAGAGGTTGTGTTTGAGCTCTTGATGAAATGGGTCGGGAAGAATAAGGAAAACCGGGCGAAAGCTTTGGGAGATGCTTTCGAACACATCCGCTTCCAACTTCTACCTGAGAAATACTTCAAGGAGAAAGTGGAAAAGGATGACATCATCAAGGCCGACCCCGAGCTCGCCAAGAAGCTAAAGGTCATCAAGGAGGCGTTTGCTGGAAAACTTCCGCAAGGCGAAGGAGAAGAGGGGGAAAAAGTGTTGCCTGGTTATCTCAATAATAGCAAACGGCTGGGGATGTTCAACAGGGATCTCATCCTGATGATAAACGACACAGCGGCCGTGGCCTATGATGCTCATGAAAACGAATGCTTCCTAGCAGCCATAGCAGAGCAGATACCTCGAAATCATGTCAGCATCACATCGAAGAAGAACCTTCTCTATGTTTTGGGAGGACTGTTTGTTGATGAAGACAACAAGGAATCACCACTGCAGTGCTATTTCTACCAGGTTAGGCTAAGTCACTCAAAAGGCTGTTCACACCAAGGTTTATAACCATAACATTTTAGCTTTATTATCTTATTATTAGCTTTATTTATTATTTTAGCTTTATTAGCTTAGCTGTGGTGTGGTCATACCTATTCTCATAGAGTAAGTATAACGACATAGAGAAACAATTTCGATGGAATCACTTTCAGAAAGTTTTTTGAAAAACGATTAACTCGTTGACGGGCAATCAGAATTTACCCGCCTTAAAAGCACAACGTTATACGAGGTTGTAGCTGTTTATACAGATCGTTTTTGGTGTGAACGGACCGTAATTTATCACTGACTCACCTTCAGGTTGTTCCAAACCTGTTATACTTTTCTTTTGGGAACACTTATGTTGCAGAACAAGCCATATAACCCGGGATTTGGACTAATTTTATGGTACGTTTTAAGAGTAACGTTCTGTCTCTGAGCTTTTCACATTGCAATTAACCATGTGCTGTCGTACTTTTAACCCTTGGTCATGAAATCATACTCTCGTGTTTTTAAACACGAATGGCGTTTTCAGACAACCAATCAAAAAAGGAACAGCACTTGCCTCATTAAATATTCATGCAGCCTTATTAAATGTACATATTAATTACAGAAAATGCAAATAGGAATGTTATTATCCATTAAATGCAATCAAAAATGAATTTACAAATTTACAGCACAAAATAATGAAAGAGAATTACATGTATTTAATTTTATATGATCCATGCGATAGCCTATATATTCCTATTTTATAAAGTTTTATAAATGTATATAATTTTTATATTTATATATATGAGTTTTTTATATTTTCTTTTAATTTTAGTTTTTTTAGTATGTCTATATACAGTAATTTTTATTTTGTTATTTTAGCACATTTAGCATAAGCTAAATGGAAATAAAAAATGTCTCCTCGACAACTAGCTGAAATAAAATAAGTTTAGGTTTTTAATTTTTTAAGTAATTATTTTAAGTAATTAACTTTTTTATGGTTTTAGTTTTAGTTAAGAATCCCCACTTTTGTGTTGCAAACTGGTTTGGAATGACACGAAGGTGAGTAAATTATGGCTTGATTTTAAATTTATGGGTGCATTATCCATTAAATTGCATGACTTTATATTTCTGGGAAGTGGTTTTAGGTGCAAAAAAGTCCCAAATTATTAACAGGCCTAACACAAAGGCCTATATCATCAGGTACAGTAAAACTAAAATTATACATTTGAAATTCATTTGAAATCATCCACATTCTTCAGCTGGACACTCATTCTCCAAACTGGATAGCCCTACCACCGATGCCATCGCCCAGGTGTCTGTTCACTATGGGGGAGTTTGAAAACCTCTTGTTTGCAATTGCTGGTAAAGACCTGCAGACCAACGAGTCTCTGGACTCAGTGCTGTGTTATGATGTCGAGTAAGTTTCTTCTACATGTTCTGCTACATGCATAAGCCAAATAATTACAAGTCTATTTAATTACCTTTTGCTGCTCTCTGCAGTAAGATGAAGTGGCAGGAGACCAAAAAACTGCCCTTAAGAATTCACGGTCACAGTGTAATCTCACAAAATGGACTAGTTTACTGCATAGGAGGAAAGACGGATGAGAAGTAAGTCAGATTTGAGTTAACATGATCTTAAATACAAAACAAAAGCCTGAGATGAGGCTTTAATGCTTGTTTTCATCTGTGGGACAGTAAAACCATCAACAAGATGTTTGCGTACAACCACAAGAAGTCCGAATGGAAAGAGCTGGCAGCCATGAAAACACCCAGGTCAATGTTTGGAGCCGTGTTCCACAAAGGAAAGATCATTGTGGTTGGAGGGGTCAATGAAGATGGCCTTTTAGCCTCTTGTGAAGCCTATGACTTTGGAACAAACAAGTATGCACACATCACTAGTTTTTAACTGATACTTAATCTTGGAACCACAAATCTTTAAAAAAAAAAAAGTATAAAGTGTATAGAAACTCTAAATTAAAGCTACGTTTAATTGATTCAAAGTTTCGAAAAGCTTTGTTTCTCCCACCACTTATTAACAGTTACCTTGCCAATTTGCTATTTTTCCAGCTATCTTTTAAAATATAGACATTATCATATAGATCAGTGGTTCCCAACCCTGGTCCTTGAGGCACCCCAACACTGCACATTTTGCATGTCTCCTTTCTCTGACACACCAATTTCAGGTCTTGGAGTCTCTGCTAATGAGCCGATGATCTGAATCAGGTGTGTTTGATTAAGGATACATGCAAAACATGCCGTGTTGGGGTGCCTCCAGGACCAGGGTTGGGAACCACTGATATAGATAATACATTTAACACCACCGAACATCATTCAGAAAAACCATTACTGATCTGAGCTGTCGTTCTTGTTTTCCCTCCAAAATAATGTCACTTCCTAAAGAATGATGCCACAAAGGAAATGGCTCTTGTTAACGTGTTGACTAACAAATTCAAAAATGATATTGAGGACACATGGAAAACCTATAAAATTATCACCAAATTAAAAAATATTCCCAGCAAAATATGTTTGGTTTGAACCATACAGGTTTGAGAAAAAAAATTAAGCAAACTGTTAATAATAATTCTAATAACTTGCCAGTTTTTCATTTGAGAAGACATAAATGACAAAAGCAGGCAAAAACATTATTTAAAATTCACCCCTATGTTTACTTAACTGAGATATTGTGGTAGTTATCCTTTGACGTTATCCTCTACAACTACCAGAATCAGATTAAACCCTGTTTTTTCCCAATAGATGGGAGCCGTTCGCTGAATTTGTGCAGGAGCGAAGTTCTGTGAATTTGGTCAGTGCTGCTGGTGTCCTGTATGCGGTGGGCGGCTTCGCCGTGCAGGAGAACGAGGACAAACAGTGTGTCCCATCAGAAATCACAGACATCTGGCAGTAAGTGTTCTGCTTTACACAGCAATAGTCCATCTGAATTATATTCATCGTACACTACCACTCAAAAGTTTGGGATCAAATATTTAAAAAAAAATTTTTTATAAATGCTGTTCTTTTCAGCTTTCTACTCACCAAAGAATCCTGAAAGAAAATGTATCACGGTTTCCCAAAATAAAAAAGGATCATGTGACACTGAAGACTAAAGTAATGATGTTGAAACTTGCGTCACAGGAATAAATTACATTTTTAAAAACATTCAAATAGAAAAAAGTTATTTTATATGGTAATAATATTTCACCGTACTACTGTTTTTACTGTATTTTTGATCAAATAAATGCAGCCTTGGGTTCACCAATAAGAGAAAAAGTTTTGAAATCATAAAAAGTGCATGCAAACTTTTAACTGGTAATGTATCATTCCAACTGGGATTCAATCTCAAAAAAACTAAAAATTGCTCTTTTTTTAACAGGTATGAGGAGGACAAGAAACAGTGGTCTGGAATGATACAAGAGATGCGATATGCTGCCGGTGCCTCCTGCGTTTCTATGAGACTAAATGCAGCAAAGATGCCTAAACTTTAAAAACATCATCATCACTTTGTGTCCAGCATAATCCACCAAAAACATTTAATGTCAATATGAAATAATATATTCACTATAATGCACATTCCCATTTTTGTAAGTTTTAATCAAAATGCAACTTTCTCCACCTCTAAAACAACTTTCTTTTGATGCTGACATTACAAATCACTCATCTTTACAGAAGTAAATTGTGTAGCGAATGTTGACTTTCAGAGTAAAAATTACCACAGATTTATATTTCATGTTGGGTTCTGTTGTCAAATGTGGTGCAGTTGAGGAAAACATTTATACAATGGATGTCAAAATTAAAACGTACTTTTTTCATCCAAACACACCGCTTTTCTCTTTTATATAAAATGCATAAAAATAAATACATATTTAAAGGCAAACAGCAATGCATTTCTTCCTTTTGAACAAAAAAAAGTGACGTAATAATATCATTTATTACAAAAATTTGCAATTAATATAAGATTGCAGTCCTATCTTGCAGCTTAGACAGTCTGCAAGCAATCTGATGTCTGATATTTCAAGATAATGTCTCAGGGTAACTCTGAGAATATTTTCTTCCTCAGATATTCTTTCCATGCATCTTCTGAGGAAAGCTCCATTGAGTTCCATTCAAAGTGAGGAATCTGTGTAGAAATATGCATTATTCGCAAAACCACACTTTTACAGATTCAGAATTATGCATTATCTTTCTACTGACCTGTAATACATGATATCCTAAAATTTCCAGATGTCTTTTCTTCATCATGGCCTCTCCTTTCATGTGCCAGGAATTTTTGCAGAAGGATTTGGAGTCCAGGAATTCCAATGCAATGCTAGACAGATTTAGAGAATCATGTTATATCTGTTTTTTTAACGTGTTCTTGTGCACATTAGAGCGTGTGCAGGTCACACGACGCATACCGGTGTGCTCCGGGTGGCAGCTCCATCCTCTCTCTGTCTGTCGATCCGGACTGCCAGTGAACGTTTCCGTTCTCGCTGATCTGCAGCTGAATCGGCTCGCTGTACGGTACCGGATGAAGATGGCGATCCAGAACGAGTTCAAAATCTGATGGCAAAAATATCACAGTTGTCATTTGCCTACAGAAGCAGTAATGCTGTATCTATGACTGTCATCCTGTACCACCGTATGTCTGTGAATGTATTTAGTCAATAAAATATTACACTGGGTCACTGTACATCAGATCAACGCTAATATAATTAATGGTACATAGCACTCAACAACAAATCATACTGACAAGTAAAATACTGACAAGGCAATGCTTAAGCATAGAAATGAACGTGTTGCATGAAATAAAAAATCTAATCAAATAAAAACCAATTATAATTTTTCAGTTAAAACAGATGTTAGACCTAAGGCAAGTTATTTTGCCTTTATTTTTGTATGTCAAGGTAATGCTTAAGCATGGAAATTAAATTGTTGCATAAAATAAAATATAAAATTAAATAAAATATTTTTTTTCAGTTAAAACGATGTTAAACCCAAGACAAATTATTTAGTCTCTTTTGACAAGGTAATGCTTAAGCATGAATTACATTTTATTGCACTATACAATGCACTATACAAACTATATGCAATATAGCGACAATACAATTATAAAATAATAATATTCAGTTAACAGTTGTCAGACCTAAAGAGTGTTATTTACGGTTCCTGCATTGCCATTTATCAAACGTGTACAATATTTACCAACAATGTTGGGAATGAACAATTCACATTTCATCTTTTTGAGTAAATTCTGACTAAATATTCTGTAAAATAAATAAATAAGTCAGAAATTCTGTGTAGATCTCATTTCATTGTTAAACTATCCACCTTATTTTTCAATGCGGAAGTAAGCTGTTTTCTGTGAATGTGCGAGACTTCCGCTTGATTAGCCGCGGTACGGAAATAACGAGAAGAATAACAAAGCGCAATAAACGGTAAAATTGTTTGTGCTACAACCCAGTGTGTTTATAATTAAGACAATAGATTAAAGTGCCCCTATTATGGGTAGTGAAAGGTTCATATTTTGGTTTTAGGAGTCCCTAACAACAGGATGACATGCATGCAAGGTCAAAAAACACTTTCATTGTCTTATAATATGCATTTATTTTTACCTTACTTGCTCAACGACTCCCAAACGATTCGTTCAACGATTAATTTTTCCAAACCCCTCCTTTGCGTGAGTCTAATCTGCGGTGATGGGTCTCATTTTCATTTCATCTTGCCTGTAACATCTGATAAAGCAGCGTTTGTGAGCGCAGTGCTGCTTTGTGTAGTGTTACCGGGGAAACCTCTATTTTTACCGAGCGGCACCTAGTGGCAAAGAATGAATTTGCATTTTCATTCAGACCAACCTGAAATTACCAACAAGTGGGGGGGCAATATGCTAATGTTTCATGTTGACGTCAACATGAAACGGCTTGGGATTCGTTTTAAAAACGACTCGTTTCAATGATTCAGAGTCGACTCTTTCTTTTGAGAGACAATAACTTTATACACGGTGCACTTTCAGATTTAAAACTTTGCAGGATGTTTTCATTCACTTAGAGCTCTGTTGCATGCTGCATGAAAGGTAATTTTCAAAAATCCATAATAGGGGCACTTTAAAATAATATGGTAAGAAACAGAAGTCTGTGATATCAAGCAGCAAAACGAGCTGTTTTGAACAGCTAAAAATAGCTGGAGGTGGATGACACCGGAAGCCAGACACATTAAATTCACAAATGGCCACGCCTGCTCTAACGGGAAAAATAAGGTGGATACTGTGTCATATATTTTAAAGTCAGTTAAAAACACTGTAAACGTGGCCTCTAGCTATATAAGAGAAATATTTTGAGAAGGATCTGTGATGAAAAGGAAGGTCATTTCAGAGGTGTAGGTGCACAATGAGACCAAGGGATGTGTATTTAAAAAGGAAATAGCACTGAAAAACCACTAATCAAAATAGTCCATTCTACATGTAACACTGGTTTAAAACTCACCGACAGTATAGAAGTATGGAGTCAGCACTCCTACTTTGGCACAATTCATCCCACCCAGGACGTCACCGAGCATCTTATGGATCTGCTGCTGAGCTGGACTAATGAAGCTATTGGCTACAGTGTGGAAAACAAGATTGTACATTACATTAAACAGTTCAAATCTATTTGACTACTGGGTAAGTAAGATTTGAAAAAAAAGAAAAAGAAAAAGAAAAGAATTCTTTTATTCAGCAAGGATGCATTAAACTGCATAATGGTTTCCAAGGTTTAAACATTGATAACATTGATTGTTTAGCAGCAAATCAGCATATTAGAATGATTTCTGAAGGATCATATGACACTGAAGACTGGAGTTATGGTGTTGACCTCTTTTCTGCAGCTGTTTACAGTAGCGCTCATGAAACCAGGGCACCTGGAACTCAGGACACTCCAGACACACGGCCCGATTCAGCTCCATGAGACGGAGACGGATGCGCATGTTTAGACCATCTGGAAAGGCTGTCAGCAAAGAGAAAAAAACACTCAAACAACAAAGCAAAATAAGAATTGCAAAACATTTTTGCATTACTGATTTGGAGAAATGTAGCATTGCATCGCTTGCTCACTAATGGATCCTCTGCAGTGAATGGGTGCCGTCAGAATGAGAGTCTGGACTGGTGTGGATTATTGTGATGTTTTTATCAGCTGTTTGGACTCTCATTCTGACGGCACCCATTCACTGCAGAGGATTCATTAGTGAGCAAGTGATGTAATCCTACATTTCTGCAAATCTGTTTCGATGAAGAAACAAACTCATCTACATCTTGATGGCCTGAGTTCAGTAAATTTTCAGCAAGTTAAATATAAGTATACTATCTCACATAATTAAGTTATATCATCTCAAAAACAGACATACTCTCCAATTGGGCATCCAACTTTGCAAGAAAGTCCACGTTGAAGATCTCTCTGACCACCTCCTCAGGGAAATAATCAGCCAAAGCCAGTGCGTAAGCCAAGAGAACCAGTAGGTGAGGGTCAAAGGAACCTGTTTGAATCAGTAAAAACAGGTTACATTCCAACTTCAAGTCTTTAAGATTAGAAACTTTTATAAATGCATAGAGGAAGAATCTTACTAATATATGGGGTGAAATGTCGAATGCACACATCAAAAAACTCCTCCGCCTTCGGTGGGTCATAATTTAGCACAGCAAAAGGCAGCATAATGGAATACGTTGCAGAGTAATGAATCTGTTTGGAAGAGATAAACATAAACATTTATTTAATAACAGGTGCTTCCGATAATTTTTTTTAATAAATAATAGGAAGAAATGTTTCTTAAGCAGCAAATCAGCATATTAGACTGATTTCTGAAGGATCATGTGACGCTGAAGACTGGAGTAATGATGCTGAAAATTCTGCTTTGCATCACAGGAATAAATTACATTTTAAAATGTATTCAAATAGAAAACGGTTATTTTAAAGTGTAATAATATTTCAAAATTTTACAGTTTTTACTGTATTTTTTTTTATCAAATAAATATAGCCTCGGTGAGCACAAGAGACTTTTTTTCAATAACATAAAAAAAAAATCTTACTGGCCCCAAACTTTTAAACCGTAATGTATTTATCCTCATCAAATGCAAATAAGTAAATAAAAATTATATAAAACAAAATGCATTCAACTAACTGAAATAAGCTTAAATACTAAAATCATTAAAACTGAAATAAATTAAAGCTAAATATAAAAATAAATAAATTACAAAAACTGACAATATAAAAATAAAATAATTTTAAATATTAATAATAATAGTACACAGATACAAAAAAAACATACAATTAACCTTATATAAATTAACCGTATATAACCTTAAAAATTAAACATATAATAAACAAAATGTATTGAAACAGCATTCAAAATGACTCCCACCTTGTCTATATTTTCAATGATCACACTAGCGATACGGTCCATCAGCGCGGCACAGAAGTAGTTGGTCCTGGTCAGATAAACGCCTAGCTCATGCACGTTAGTGCAGGATATCTGGTCAATCAGTTTCTGCATGGTGACCATAGACTCTTCCAGCAGCATCTCATCAAACCACTCCCCCGACAAACACTTCACCTCCTCCAGCACCACGTCCAGACTCTCGAAGCTGTGCAGGCGCTCACGACTGCAGCGGTTCAGGGTCTGGAGCAGGCGGACGTACTTGCTGGAGGTGTTGTGCCGGTACGAGGGGTCGTTGCGTATCCACTTGGCGACGACCATGGCGTAAGTGTTGAGGTCGTTCAGGTTGCACTGCGGGATCACGGCGTTCACCCGGGAAAGGACGGGCTCATCGGGACGGGGAGAAGGAAGCATGGACAGAACCCTGGTTAGCATGGTCACCTCGTACGGATAAACACTGCCCTGCAGGTAACTGTGAGCAATGACCAATGAAAGACAGAAAAAGAACAATCGTTAAAAACCTAACTGTGTTAAATAAGATACTTTAATAGTGTTATTTATTTATAATAAGCTCTCATTAGTTACTAGTTAATGCATTTGCTAAAATGAACTAATGATGAGCAATGTATTTATTTTTTACAGAATGTATTAGTCTTTGTTATTTTTTTTCTTTGTTAATTAATAAAATAAAAAAGTTGTGTTTGTATAATAATTATATAACAATATAATTATTAAATTATATGATAATAACATAATAATAATTATATTTTTATAATAATATAAAAATGCATTGTTTGTCCATGTTACTAATGTTAACAGGTATACATACAGTATATACATATCGTTCAAATATTTGGGGTCAGTAAGTTTTTCTTAAATGGTTTTGAAAGACTCTTATGCTCACCAAGGCAAAAATACAGTAAAAACAACAATATAGTGAAATATTATTACAACTGAATATAACTATTTTCTATTTGGATATATTTTAAAATGTAATTTATTCCTGAGATGTCAAAGCTGAATTTTCAGCATCATTACTCCAGTCTTCAGTGTCACATGATCCTTCAGAAATCATTCTTAATATGCTGATTTGCTGCTCAAGAAACATTTCTTATTATCAGTTGACTTTTTTTTCCAAATTTTGGAAAAACTGAAAATTCAAAAGACCAGCATTTATTTGAAATAGAAATCTTTTCTAACTATATAAATGTCTTTGCTGTCATTTGTGATCAAATATGATCTTACTTTATAAAAAAAAAAACTTACTGACCCCAAACTTTTGAACTCTAGTCTTCCATTAAAATATAAAGTGATTGCAGTGACATAAGATTTTAGTCATGCCAACTACCTCAACTCTAATAATTATTTGTCTGCAAGGTTCTGACATGTGAATGTTATGCAGATTGTTCTTACTTGTTTATCAACTGAAGGTTTCTGCATTGCATCTCCTCCATTGTCTCCACCACACCTAAAGCCTGATGGGGATTCAGCTCATCAGCCAATAGCAGCGCAGTACTCTCTAACCTGCAAGACCAATCAAACCAATCAAATCATGCTGTTGTGATTCTTCTCTGACCTGGTTTGTCTGGTTCATGGCTTATAACAAGTTTACTTGAAATCCCAATGGAGAAAATGATAAATACACTCACTGTTCAAATTTATTATACAGATACCAAGGAGTCAATTCGAAAAAAACAAAAAACAAGGCAACATTTCAAAGGCAACATCTAAGATGTAGATCAGTTTGTTTCTTCATGGGAACAGACTTGGAGAAATTTAGACAGAAACAGAAAAAGATCATTGACATAAAATAATAGTTATTAAAAGAATAAGGGATACTTTCCCTTGCTCACCCCTCTCTGACACCTTGCCCTGCTATTGGTCCTAAAGAAGCATAGAGTTTGGTGAAAGTGGCAGGATCTGTGCCTGTGTCCACCAGCTCCATGAGTCTCTGTCTCACAGCCAGCCGGAAATCACAGTTATTGTACTGCATCGAGTGATACAGTCCCAGAATGATGCTGATGTGCTCTACGTCCATCCGGGGGACGTTCTGCAGGAGAAGCTGGTTGCATTTCTCCAGGAGGGGTCGGTGAATCTGTTTGACGTTTCGGATGAACTGCACGACCCTTCTGGGGTTGTTGAAGTGCAATGGGTTCGTTTTGTCCAGAAGGAAGTCTGCTTTTTTAAACAGTGCATCCCGTAGTTGTGGCGACACCAGGGCAAATATACTATTCATCAAGGGTGTGAGCACTCTGTAAAGACGATATGAGTAAATACATTGGTATTATTTGGTGCATTACACCTTTAATGTGCATGATGGTTAGAAAAAACACACCTGGCATCTTGAATCGAGTCCAGTCTTTGACTCACTATTTGCGTGATCTGACCCATCAGCGGACTGTGCTGCAGGAACTGATCGCTCAGACAAACCGCAAACTTTGAGAGTGTTGCCATCTGGAATCTGAAAAGCACAGAGAGCTTGACTTAGATAAACACATAAATGTTTCATTTCCCTTTTATGGGGCATGCATAGGCAATTTATGTTTTTTAAATAATCATGTTTAACAGCAGAATTCCTGGTGAAAACTACATTAACCATGTGGCACTGCAAATGACATAAGTACAATCTATGCTCTCAAATTACATATATATTTACTCAAAATGTGGATGTATAAATACAAATATAAAACATTTTATTTTAAATATTTGTGTAATTATATTGTGCATCTGTGTGTGTATAATAATATATATATATACAGTATATATATATATATATATATATATATATATGCATATTTTATAATAACAAAATATTTATTTATACAGAATATAAGCATATATTGCATAAATACATATGCAGATATATACTGTATATTTCACATTAATTTACACAGAGTCTATATGCATGTATTGCATAAATAAATATGCATATATATGTATATTTCGTATACAGAGCCCCTAAAGGGACACCCCATATTTTTCCCACCACCAAGTCCCTTTAGGGACTCCGTAATTTCACAATAATAAATACACATACTGTAAATTTTACACTTATATTAATATTTATATGCATTTGCATAAGGAGATTTACATGCATATTTTGCAATAAACAAAAACATATTGCATATTCCACATTTATGTATATAATACATAGAGTATATGCCTATTTTGCATATATTTGCAGATTTCGCAATAATCATAGAATATATTTTACATATACACAGCATATGGATGCATTTATGTGCAGCTTTTTCATGTACCTCTCTAGTCTGTTCCAAGCCTCTGTCACCAGCTGCTGAACAAGAGAGTCATGGTGTTCTACTTGAAGCCTGCGAAACAAGACAAACACAAGAAAAGACTGGTTATTTTCCCCACACACACTTAATTAGGACACCATATAAACAGTGCGGTTTAGACAATAGCTCTGTTCCAGAATCTACTGAGCTGCCTAGATAGATAGCTGCCTACTAAGGGAGCATTCTGACTGAAATGAAACATGACCAAATGCCTAGAAAACGTTTTGATTCAATAGATTGAACAGAGGAAATATTAATAACACAACATTCTAAACATGCACAAATACTGAGCAAAAAAAAAAAAAAAAAAGGAAAATATTTTAAATAAGAATCTCATTCGTCTGGCATGTTAGAAGAACTTTTTCACTCCAATGCAATGCATTAATGCATTGCTTTTCCCCAAAGAATTCATATGATTCTGCATTAAAATTGGACTCAGGCAAGGGTATGTCAAAAAGCAGCTTGATGCCTACCTATAATACCATCTAGGTAGCTTTTGGAACAGAGCTTTTACTTGACCTTCATATCTTCACTCTGTACCTGAGCACACCATACAGCATATCCACCACTGAAGCATCATCCATGAGGCTGATCTTGTTTTCAGCCAGAACTCGAAGCGTCAGGAACTGCGGGTGATTCCGGACCTGCTCGATTGTCCTGAGCATGTGTGGCCGCTCTCTTTGAAACTTCCACAGCTGTCCAATAGCATAGCTCACATGGCTCGCGGACAGCTTAGCTTTGTTCCGGCCCACCACATCGAACACCTGGTCTTCAGCAGAGCACGTCTGAAGCTGGTCTAGCACCTGATCACGGCTGACGGCCCCACCGTGAAACAGCCTGCGGGAACAACACGCCCGAAACGATCGGAGCCGGAACATGGCAGAGGACGGCCGGCGTCAGGATACACTCCACATACTACACAGATCAGACGAACCGAAGATTCAGATCATCAAGTTTTGTCCATGTAAGCTTGAATGCTGCTATTCAAGCAAAAGATAGTAACGTCAAATATACATGGAAATCATGCACTCATTATTATTATGCTCATAATATAATTTTCATAAAATTAAATCAGAAAAGACTGCAATCAAAACTGCTATTCACTTAAAATAAAACAAAATTCATAAGTACTTAAAAATTTGATTATAGTAATTGTAATATGTAAACACATTTTTTGTGCAAATATCATGCATTTTTTATTTTTCTCATATATATGGCAAACAAATGCATGATTACAATATATATATATATATATAT
>NW_015506092.1:129921-132137 GCF_001515645.1 Sinocyclocheilus grahami | reverse complement strand
AATATGAATGAAGAGGAAACAATCAATCCTGAAAAACTTGCAGGTATTACATAAATATATATTAGATATAAATAATAAAAATGTATCATTACAAATAATATATTTAATAATATATAATACATGTAATGGAAATCAATGATGGAATTACATGTGCATTGTTGCCCTATAAAAGGGGGAAAATACAAAACATTTAGAAAGTATTGATTGTATACAGCTGATAACAATGCTGCTGTCATATTAGTATTAATAATCTTTGTTTTATTGTATAAATAATTGCCTATCTTTGTGCCTTTCTTGTATAATGAGAAAAAATGAAAAAGAAAGCTCAAATATAAATTAGTTTTAATTTAACACTTTTCAGGTAATAGTAAAATAATTCGCCTATTAGATGTCATTTATTTTTTATATATTTTTATACAGACATCCCAAAGCAAAATTTGACTGTCTGTTTTAACTATTACTCAAGTTTCTAGGAATAATACTGTTATTTATAACCAAGTTTTCCCACACATCAGAATATTTAGAAACATAAACATCCAAATTGTGTGTAAAAAGAATATTTTGGGAAACCTTTTTGGGGTTAAAAAGCAATATTTTAATCAAATGCAGCAATTACAATTTCTTTTGCATAACATCTTTATTATTGCAATAGTAAAAGAGAGTCATAATAACAATTAGATGTTGTGAAGTGTTACCAGGTAAATCCTAGTCTTTTCTTGGACTGTTGAATGTCAGGGGTCACGTTCAGCTCTTTTATGTTTTGAGTGGTGCCGCTCACATAATTGGGCATCTCAACACCCGACTCATCATGGACTAGATAACTTGGTCTAAGTCCACCGAACACGGGCCCCAGACCCCCTCCGATGCCCTCTCTGGCAGCCTTCAGGAGAGGGTAGGTGATTCTCCCTGCCTTCCCGGCTGTTTCAATGACCTGTTCGGCGTATTTCTGAAACTGGTTTTCCTCCTCAATGATGAGAGTGGTGTTCTTTGCCACAAAGTGCTTCTCTTCTTTTTTCGTACGGTGATGCCTTGCACGTTTTTCAGCCTTCACAAAACCAGTGTTGCATTTGAAAGAAATCATAGTTAAATGTATAGTATGAAACGTATAAAAGGAACAGTTCACCCAATGATAGAAATTAGCTGAAAATGTAGTCACCCTCAGCCCATCCAAGATGTAGATGAGTTTGTTTCTTCATCGAAACAGATTTGGAGAAATGTAGCGTTGCATCACTTGCTCAGCAATGGATGCTCTGCAGTGAATGGGTGCCGTCAGAATGAGATTCCAAACAGCTGATAAAAACATCACAATAATCCACAAGCAATCCACACCACTCCAGTCCATCAGTTAACTTGTGAAGCGAAAAGCTGTGTGTTTGTAAGAAACTAATCCATATTTTAGACATTTTAACTTTAAACTGTTGATTCTGGACAAAATATGAGTACATAATCCATAATAACGCTTCCTCCAGTGAAAAAGTCCATCTCCTGTTGTCCCCTCACATTAAAATCCACCCACATATGTGTTTAGAAATGTTTTGGACTGTTTTGGCTTGTAAACAGTGCTTGATATGTGCATATTTCTCTCCTGGTTCAGACGACAGCTTGGAGAAAGCAATATTGCGGATAGAGGGCTCAGTTTGAAATGAAAAAAGTCTAATTAATACATTTGTTTCTTACAAACACACAGCTTTTCACTTTACAAGACATTAACTGATGGACTGGAGTGGTGTGGATTATTGGGATGTTTTTATCATGCTAGAGTTCTTACTAGAACCAGGAAGTATGACCATATTAGCCCGGTTCTGTCAACACTGCACTGGCTCCCTATTAAACATTGTATACATTTTAAAATCTTGCTAATTACTTATAAAGCCCTGAATGGTTTAGCACCTCAGTATTTGAACGAGCTCTTGTTACATTATAGTCCTCCACGTCCGCTGCATTCTCAAAACTCTATTTGATAATACCTAGAATATCAAAATCAACTGCGGGCGGCAGATCCTTTTCCTATTTAGCGCCCAAACTCTGGAATAACCTACCTAACATTGTTCGGGAGGCAGACACACTCTGTCAGTTTAAATCTAGATTAAAGACCCATCTCTTTAACCTGGCTTACACACAACACACTAATACGCTTCTAATATTCAAATCCATTAAAGGATTTTTAGACTACATTAATTAGGTCAACCGGAACCGGGAACACTTCTCATAACACC
>NW_015506092.1:122066-129688 GCF_001515645.1 Sinocyclocheilus grahami | reverse complement strand
TTCGTCTGGTCAGAGGAGAACTGGCCCCCCGACTGAGCCTGGTTTCTCCCAAGGTTTTTTCTCCATTCCGTCACCGATGGAGTTTTGGTTCCTTGCCGCTGTCGCCTCTGGCTTGCTTAGTTGGGGACACTTCATTTCCAGCGATATCGTTGACTTGATTGCAAATGATTGCAAAGATACTATTTAAACTGAACTGAGCTGGATGTTGACATCACTGAATTCAATAATGAACTGCCTTTAACTGAAAAATTAGTGTTTACTATTGTCATTTTGCATTATTGACACACTATTTTCCTAATTAATGCTGTTCAGTTGCTTTGACACAATCTGTATTGTTAAAAGCGCTATATAAATAAAGGTGACTTGACTTGACTTATCAGCTGTTTGGAATCTCATTCTGGCGGCACCCATTCACCGCAGAGCATCCATTGGTGAGCAAGTGATGCAATGCTGCATTTCTCCAAATCTGTTCTGATGAAGAAACAAACATCTACATCTGGGATGGCCTGAGGGTGGGTACATTTTCAGCAAACTGTAATTTTTTAGAGTTATCCCCACCATTTTTTGTATATAGCTGTCCTGTAGTGTTTTGCCTTCTTCTCTAGCTTTTTGAGCTTGAAGTTCTTGCTTTTCCATGAAGATTTTATCCGCTTCCTTCTTTGCATTCAGCATCTCCAGGGCTTTCTGTTTCTCTTCCTCTGCCTTTCGTTCCTGCTCTTTCCTCTAATACAGGGTTATTTTCAAATTATATATATAAACAGTTTGATAGTCATAAATGCAACATTACTGTGGTAAAATCACTGTAATACATGGCCTCTTGTCACTAGTTGCTTTAGTTTAATCAAAAATCTAAATAATCATGCTTCCATTACTAGGCAAAGCTTCGAAGATTAAGTATTCATGAATAGGTCATTTACCATGGACTCCCTGTGTGCAGTGATGGAGTTCAACATGGCTGCATGTTTTTCTTCTTTCTCACGCTGTTCTCGGACCTGTTTGGCCTCACGTTCAGCGACCGCTTTCGCAGTGATCTCTTCCTCATTGCTGACTTGTTGCTGCTTCTGTACTGCTAGCTTCTGTATAATAGTCTCTCTGTGTCTCTGGAGCTCTCTAAAGCAAAAAAGAAATGCAAATACAAGCCCAGTGCTGAGACAAAGCAAGCAGTGAAGAGAATCATTCTTTCTCTCCAGGGTTCCCACACTTCACCCACGCAATGAATTTCCATAACTTGTGATAGAAATGTGGATGTCCATTTGTATATCAGGTAACAATCTTTTGAATTAGGACATTTATTATTAGTCTGAGTGTATAAATGTTCCAGAGTGAAGACGGTTTGCAGGCATTTTCTACCTGACACTCAGAAAGAGCAGTTTCTAGCTGATTAAATATTTTAGTACAGGGCAAAGTCAGTGTTGTTATTGGTAAATAAAACTTGAACAATTAAAAACTGTTTTGCATTGAAATAAAATAAATATTAGACAAACTGAAGAACTGAAAACTGAAAATGAAAAAATGGAAGTGTTGCCTTCTAAGTGAAATAAAATAAGCTGAAGTTTAAGTAACTAAATTTATAACTAAAATTATTAAAACTACTGTAAACTGAAATAAATGAAATATAAACAGGGTTATTATAAATAAAATAAAACCATAAACAGAATAAAACATATAAAATAATAAAAACTATTTTTAAAAATCCCTCAAATTTAAGCTAAGATTAAAATGAAAAAACTAAACATTTATTTCAAAATATCAATCAATAATACTAAAATCAAGTCCATGATGTCTAAAAAATTACAATTTTAAAATAACAAAAATGCCTCAAATATTAAAAATGTTGCCAAATGTATTTTAGCTGTTATCTAGCCATTAATATATCATGTTTAGTATGGTTTCCAAGTGTTTAACATAAAGAGTTGGCATACTGTGTACAGTTTGAAAAAAAAAAGCCTTCATAAATGTAAAAAATGCTCCTGAAAATGAACTTCAAGTTCATTTCTGACACTAGTTATATACCCATTTATACCCACAAGAATAATTGACACTGTGTTAGCATGTACCTAAATAGTTCCTCCTGCTTCTCTTTCCTCATTTTCATGATTTTTTCTTTATGTTTGGCGAGCAGCTTCTGTTTCTCCTCCTCCTCCTCCTGCCTCTGAGCCTCTGTTGCTTTCATCAGCTCTTTGTTGGTCAAATAATCCTGATGGAAGACAGAAGAATGGATTTCAAAACAGCATCTGATTCAATCTATCTGTAAATGTTGTTTAACAATCGCCTCACGTGATGTGCCTTCATCACGCTTCTCTTCTCTTCCTGTTTCTTGCACTCATTCATGGACTGTTCCCACAGATGAAGATCTCTGAGTCGCTCAATTTCTTCAGCCTCACGTTTGACCTCCTGCCTCTCCTGCTCTTTCTTCATTTCATGATCTTTTATCCTAATAGAGCAGGAAACATCAGGTCCTTTTGCATTAGCTACATCATTGTTGCCCGATACACTGAAGCACTTTAATGTCTCCTTACTGTTGTTTCAAGCTCTCAGCGGTGGCCAGCTGGTCTTGTTTCCTCTGTATGGCATTCTGTTGCTCCTGCTGGAGGGCCTGTTCTTCTCTGCAAGCCATTTCAGCCACGATATCTCTGTCTATGTCCTTGCTGGCCTTTTGCGTCATGCGTTTTAACTCGATCTGAGCCTCTCTTTCCTTCAGAACCTCTGCCAGCAACAGAGCGCTCTATAAAAAACAAAAGGATAGTTTCTACTAACATTTCACAACAGAAAAGGTGTGATCAAATAATGTGAGACACAGACATGGAAGCCTTTCACTCTGTCGGTCTGGTAGTACTGCTGGGTTTTTGCTTTCTCAATGGCCTCCTTTCGTATCTGGGCCTGGTATTTCACTTCTTCTATGTCAATTTGTTTCCGCTCCTCTTCTTCTATTGCTTCTCGAAATTGTTTCGCCTCTAGCTTTTTTTGTCGTTGTCCCTGTAAGGGGAAAAAAAGTGATTTGTTTTTCTCCATGGAAGATATTTAGCAAAAGTCACATGCATTGCTTATATTAACCCAAGCATTTATATTAATAATTTCTTTTTTTCTTTCTTTTTACTTTTACATTTTTTATTAAGAGACCCCAAAAATATTACATCAAGACAGCAATTAAATTACAGTCAGCTTATTCAACATTATAACAGAGGCATAGACAAAATGAAAAGTGGATGGAGAGAAGTACAGAAAAAAGGCTAAAATAAAACATCATACAAATATCTGCACTGGCTCAAAAGAATAAATAATAACCTTCTAAACAAGTGCTATTTTTGTATTATTGAGATACTATTATAGTTTTCCTTAACATTTGAACATACATAATTTTAGTCAAAGTTTTAGTCATTTTGTTGTGTGTTTTTGACATTTGTAGTAGCATTGTTTTTTTTAAATATGTAGCTTTTATTAATTTATTTCAGTTTTCATTTTAGTTATTTAAGTACATCAAGTACATCGTACTAAATTAAAACTGGAAACATTGCCTTGGAAACTAGCAGAAATAAAAAAATAAAAATATTTATTTATTTGATTTCAGTTCAACTGTATTTTATTTAAAGTAATTTTTTTTTAAATGGTATTAATTTCAGTTTTACTAGCTATAATAACCCTGTTCTAAACACAAAAACAGCCATATCAATAAGTACAAAATTATCACAGGGGTATTATAATAAAATATTATATGCAAAAATTATAATAAATAATATACTTACATACAAAAGATAAGAATATATTATTTTATCTACTAAATCTAACAAAATCACATGATTCTTTTTTCTTAATGAAGACATTTTTTCTGAATCAAAACTTTTCCTCCTTTAAAGTTTTTAGGTCGTTAAAAATTATGATATTTTGGGGGTTTTCAAGCAATTATTGCTCACTATGTCCATATTAT
This sequence comes from Sinocyclocheilus grahami, assembly GCF_001515645.1. Classification (NCBI taxonomy): domain Eukaryota; kingdom Metazoa; phylum Chordata; class Actinopteri; order Cypriniformes; family Cyprinidae; genus Sinocyclocheilus; species Sinocyclocheilus grahami. The sequence goes on along the minus strand of NW_015506092.1, from coordinate 125,763 downwards.
GGAGGACGAAACCTGTAAAAACAATAAATAAATAAATACACAAATAAATATGCAAATAAATAAATAAATGTGTGTATAAATACACAAATTCTTGTTTAAATACATATAGAAATAATTAAACATGTGATGAAAGTAGGCAAATAAATAATATAAATTGGTGGGCAAATGGAAAATGTTTAAGGAAATGCTAAACTCATCCTATTTATTTTCCTTTGATCACTCGTTTATTTCTGAATGTAGTTCCACATTTATTTTTCCTCTGTGCAACATGCTAATGAGAGGGTGTCAACCATGGACTTGGTCGGGGGCATGTCATAGCTGGGGGCGCGGCATGGGGAAGACAATCCTTTCCCGCTGACAGGAGATGCATGGTGTTAATCCAGTATGGCCTACGTAAAGTCACTTTTTCCGTTCAACAGAGCAAGATACATAAAAAACTGAGCTGTATTGTCTGTACAGTATCTGTGACTTTACAAACGACCCAAATCACTCGTTTATTTCTGAATGTAGTTCCACATTTATTTTTCCTCTGTGCAACATGCTAATGAGAGGGTGTCAACCATGGACTTGGTCGGGGGCATGTCATAGCTGGGGGCGCGGCATGGGGAAGACAATCCTTTCCCGCTGACAGGAGATGCATGGTGTTAATCCAGTATGGGCTACGTAAAGTCACTTTTTCCGTTCAACAGAGCAAGATATATAAAAAACTGAACTGTATTGTCCGTACAGTATCTGTGACTTTACAAACGACCCAACGAAATAGCCAGTGTCGTTTCCTGACGTCATTTTTTGTAACCCGATTGAGTCTCCAGCTAGAGACAACTGTAATATCAGTATCCCGTGGTCATCGTGAGATTATTCACTTTATCCGTGGAATAAGGGCTCGTTCTTTTGATGGAGCTAGTGTTTATTAGGATGGTTTTACCTGCTCATTGTTTAGGTACGTGTAAGATCATTTTTAAGGTCAGTAAACAATCTTCTACAACCAAGTCGATCTGCAGCAATCTCTCTCTCATACACAAGGGTACATCTCAGTTGATTCCCAATTTATTATTGCACAAACAGAGGCTCATATACTACGGAGGACGAAACCTGCAAAAACAATAAATAAATAAATACACAAATAAATAAATAAATATGCAGATAAATAAATAAATGTGTGTATAAATACACATTCTTGTTTAAATACATAAAGAAATAATTAAACGTGTTTAAAGTAGGCAAATAAATAAAATAAATTGAAATCAATTTTAGACAGCTTTTTTCCCGTTAGTTATCAGAACAGAAAATACAGGCGACAAAACTGTTTATTAAGCAAATAACGGCGATGTAAGCATTCAAATTTTACATTGGCCACTTCAAATCTTTTATGATTTAGCTCTCTCGTGATTATAACTACAAAACTAACCCTATGAAAAAGTGTAAGATAATAATCAGTCACCTTGACTGATGAAGTTAAAAGAAATAATTAAACGTGTTTAAAGTAGGCAAATAAATAAAATAAATTGAAATCAATTTTAGACAGCTTTTTTCCCGTTAGTTATCAGAACAGAAAATACAGGCGACAAAACTGTTTATTAAGCAAATAACGGTTCAGTATTGCAATTAAGAGCGATGTAAGCATTCAAATTTTACATTGGCCACTTCAAATCTTTTATGATTTAGCTCTCTCATGATTATAACTACAAAACTAACCCTATGAAAAATTGTAAGATAATAATCAGTCACCTTGACTGATGAAGTTAACAGGCATGCGCAGGCAAACGCTCAAGCGCGTCACACACGATCCGCCTACTCTTGCATAATTGACACCCTCTTTTTCTATGTATCTTGCTCTGTTGAACGGCAAAAGTGACTTTTCTAGGCTATACTGGATTTAAACCATGCATTACCTGTCAGCGGGAAAGCCGCGCCCCCAGCTATCACAAAACCCGACCAAGTCCATGGTTGACACCCTCTCATTAGCATGTTACGCAGAGGAAAAATAAACGTGGAACTACATTCAGAAATAAACGAGTGATCAACTTTGTGAGGACTTATTTAAAGATATAAACCTTAATAATGTTTAATATAAAAAAATCTAGAAAATAAACTGAGCTGATTTAGCAGGTGATTCTGAAATTCTTAACTTTATATGTAATTCAATTTCACTATGCATGACTAGTTGTCACATGTTTTATTCCAGTAAATATAGGTTTAGTTTTAACGTTTTTATTTCTTTTCTTTTTCCTTTTAACAAATGCCACACATGTTGTCACACTATGGTTTATTTTCACAATAGGAACTTTTTATTAGGGCTTTTCATCAAAATCTAAAACAATTATGGATTTTCATGAAATAGGCTAAAACAGTTATGAAACACGTTATTGTCATTCAGTGTTTTTTAGTTTTAAAATGGTTTTCTTGTAACTGTCATGTTTTGTATGATGAATCTCAATTAAATAAATAAACAAACAAACAAATGTAAATATTGTCAACAGATAAGACCACAAGAGTAAATGTCAACCAAATAAACCTGTCATGTGCTCATCTAATTGGTCAGATGCATGAGCTTGTGTGAAGAATTAGTTCAACTGACCTGTTATAACCTTCTTTTCATCCTCTATTCACTTTAATCTCAAAGAGATTATTTATATAATAAACTATCACAGTATAGAGGACCAAACCTGCATTAATAAATAAATAAATACAGTTAAAACTGTGGAAGCATATGGGTAGCAATATTCATTTTGAAATGTAATATGTAAAATGGCAATGCATTTCTGTATACATATGTGCAACATTTAGTACAAAATGAAAATTCCATTATATAAAACAAATAACTGTATAAATACATTTGGAAATAAATAAATGTGGGAATACATCTAAAAATAAATGAACACATAAATAACACATAAACTCATCTTGTCTAGCCATTTCTCCTGCTGTTGTACCTGCACTCACTCACATCATTAACACATCCCTTCACACTGGTGTTTTTCCCTCAGCATTTAGACAGGCTTGTATAACCCCACTACTTAAGAAACCCTCCCTTAAAGGGGTCTTATGATGCGATTTCAAGTTTTCCTTTCTCTTTGGAGTGTTACAAGCTCTTGGTGCATAAAGAAGATCTGTAAAGTTGCAAAGACTAAAGTCTCAAATCCAAAGAGATATTCTTTATAAAAGTTAAGAGTCAGCCACGTCTACCTAAAACGCCTCGTTCTAACACGCCCCCACATATCTATGTCACTATGTGGAAATATTAGCATAATGCCGCCCAAATGTGCACGCAAAGAAAGAAGGCGTGGTTTCAGGAACAGCAGTAGTGTTGATGCAGCATGTCAGGGAGACGCTGTGTGTTTCAGTGCGAAAGCAAAAGCACTTTATTTGGCCTTCCGGAAGTAGATGCAATTAGGAGTCATTGGTTAACATTTATTTACAACAGAACAGCACAACCCAGATGTTTGAACTTGTGCAACGCATTTTATGGATGACAGTTTTTTAAACTAGAAGAGTACAAGGCTGGCTGTGCACAAAGGCTATTTCCCCCCCAAAAAAAGGGTATTTTCCCCGTGTTGGAAAGTCTATGTGTTGGTGTAGGAAAGGTGATGGAAGGACCATCACCTTCAACTCAACCAAGACAGAACCGCTTGTGGTTCCATCAAACCCATCGTTTCATCACAATTTCACCATCCAGTTAGGCACATCAACCATAACT
>NW_015506092.1:121458-121676 GCF_001515645.1 Sinocyclocheilus grahami | reverse complement strand
CGTAGACCTCGCCATGGCTTCTGGTTGGCCCGGACAGTGATGGTCTTTGAGACTGTTACATCATCAATACACTTGGTGATTTGGTGATGGACTGTCTCTGAGTACTCCTGGAGGTCTGTGGTGTTATTGTATGTGGCAGCCTGCTTAAACATATTCCAGTCAGGGGTGTTAAAACAGTCTTGAAGAGCCTCTGACGACCCTTCCGGCCACACTTGTAT
>NW_015506092.1:118993-120435 GCF_001515645.1 Sinocyclocheilus grahami | reverse complement strand
TAGGCACATCAACCATAACTCCTTCAAAAACAGCCAGAAACCTTGGAGTTATGATTGATGATAAGCTGAATTTCTCAGACCACATTGCTAAAACTGTCCGGTCCTGCAGATTTGCTTTATTCAACATCAAGAAGATCAGGCCCTTTCTTTCAGAACATGCTTCACAACTCCTTGTTCAAGCTCTTGTTCTATCCATGCAGGACTATTGCAATGCTCTCTTGGCAGGTCTTCCAGCCAGTTCTATCAAACCTTTACAATTAATCCAGAACGCGGCAGCAAAATTAATTTTTAACGAGCCGAAAAGAATGCACGTCACACCTCTGTTTATCAATTTGCACTGGCTACCAATACCTGCTCACATAAAATTCATTAATGTTTGCCTACAAAACCACCACTGGCTCTGCACCACTTTACCTAAATTCATTACTTCAGAGTTATGTGCCCTCTAGAAGCTTGCGCTCTGCAAGTGAACGTTGCTTTATTGTGCCACCTCAAAGAGGCTCAAAATCACTTTCACTGACTTTTAAATTAAATGTTCCCTCCTGGTGGAATGAAATTTATTTACTAACTGCTTGTTTTCATTAAAAAAACTAACACTTGCTTCTCTAATCTTTTTGTATTCTAACCGGTTTTTTTTTCTTTTTTTTATTATACAATTAACAAAAGCAAAAAAGGCCTCTAACACTAGCTTGCTCTATTCTTTTTCTATTCTATCTGTTTATTTATTATATGATTTAAAAAAAAAACTTGCTACGTGTAGTGCATTAAGCTAACTGAGACTTGTTATAGCACTTGCATATCATTGCTCTTTTGTTGATTTTGATTGCTTCCATTGTCCTCATTTGTAAGTCGCTTTGGATAAAAGCGTCTGCTAAATGTAAACGTAAATAAATAAATACATAAAAGAATAAAACAAAAGCTAAATACAGAAAATAACAAATAGGCTAAATTAAAAAAAAAGTAATACTAAAATTAATTTAGGACTAAATACTTTTATTGTTACATTTAATTGTTAGTCATGCATTCCTCTATTTATTTCCCTATTGATCATTTGTTTAGTTATTGTTAGTTTCTGCAGGTTTAGGCATCCATATTATAGTGAGTTGATGTGTTTTCACAAGTCGCAATGATTACAGTGGCACTGAAAATTTGAGCACTTGTTTCTTTTGTACACACACACACACACACACACACACACACTCACACAGGTTTGTTTTTGTGAAAAGTGGGGACATCCCATAGGCGTAATGGTTTTTATACTGTACAGACCGTATATTCTATTGCCCTACACCAACCCTACCCCTAAACCTACCCCTCACAGGAAACTTTGTGCTATTTCAGATTTTCAATACACTCCATTCTGTGTGATTTATAAGCGTTTTGAAAAGTGGGGACATGGGGTAATGTCCTGAAAAGTCACCTTCTCCTTGTAATACCTATGT
>NW_015506092.1:116008-117094 GCF_001515645.1 Sinocyclocheilus grahami | reverse complement strand
ACTTTTAAATTAAATGTTCCCTCCTGGTGGAATGAAATTTATTTACTAACTGCTTGTTTTCATTAAAAAAAACTAACACTTGCTTCTCTAATCTTTTTGTATTCTAACCGTTTTTTTTTCTTTTTTTTATTATACAATTAACAAAAGCAAAAAAGGCCTCTAACACTAGCTTGCTCTATTCTTTTTCTATTCTATCTGTTTATTTATTATATGATTTAAAAAAAAAACTTGCTACGTGTAGTGCATTAAGCTAACTGAGACTTGTTATAGCACTTGCATATCATTGCTCTTTTGTTGATTTTGATTGCTTCCATTGTCCTCATTTGTAAGTCGCTTTGGATAAAAGCGTCTGCTAAATGTAAACGTAAATAAATAAATACATAAAAGAATAAAACAAAAGCTAAATACAGAAAATAACAAATAGGCTAAATTAAAAAAAAAGTAATACTAAAATTAATTTAGGACTAAATACTTTTATTGTTACATTTAATTGTTAGTCATGCATTCCTCTATTTATTTCCCTATTGATCATTTGTTTAGTTATTGTTAGTTTCTGCAGGTTTAGGCATCCATATTATAGTGAGTTGATGTGTTTTCACAAGTCGCAATGATTACAGTGGCACTGAAAATTTGAGCACTTGTTACTTTTGTACACACACACACACACACACACACACTCACACAGGTTTGTTTTTGTGAAAAGTGGGGACATCCCATAGGCGTAATGGTTTTTATACTGTACAGACCGTATATTCTATCGCCCTACACCAACCCTACCCCTAAACCTACCCCTCACAGGAAACTTTGTGCTATTTCAGATTTTCAATACACTCCATTCTGTGTGATTTATAAGCGTTTTGAAAAGTGGGGACATGGGGTAATGTCCTGAAAAGTCACCTTCTCCTTGTAATACCTATGTTATACCCAGAGGCGGACAAAGTACTCAACTCCATTACTTGAGTGAAAGTACAGATACTGCTGGTTAAATATTACTCCATTACAAGTGAAAGTTGTAAAGACAGATTTTTACTTAAGTAAAAGTACAGAAGTACTTGCTTTTAAAAGTACTTAAGTACCAAAAGTAAA
>NW_015506092.1:115283-115907 GCF_001515645.1 Sinocyclocheilus grahami | reverse complement strand
TCGCTCTCACTGTACTTTGATGTCACACACAGAACGGTCTGCAGCGCTGCTTCAAGTCCAACACCTTTTCTGTTTTATTAGATGCACAACAGTTCTTCTGTGACTTTATAGGTAATATTTTCATGTACACAATTTAGCAAAATCAGACAATATTGTGTCTAATATATACCACAATATTAACTTCTTATTATTGAATTGTTGTAAATAAATATCACATTTGCAACTCAGTGTTCAAAAAATGCTGGGAAATCTCTTCATGTAGCCCTACAAGAGTGATTACTGATAAAGAAAGTCACGCTATAGAGAAGAAAAAAAATCACCCACTGACTTTCAAAGCTGCTACATAGTAACAACTTTCTACTTCGAGGACCCTGATAGAAATGTAGTGGAGTGAAAAGTACAATATTTGTCTTTCAAATGTAGTGAAGTTAAAGTCATAAGTTCCCAGAAAAAATAATACTCAAGTAAAGTACAGATACTCAAAAAGTGTACTTAAGTACAATACTCAAGTAAATGTACTTAGTTACTGTCCGCCTCTAGTTATACCTTTATACAAATTTATGTCCTCATTTGTCACAAACACTCACACTCACACACTCACACTCACACTCACACACTCACACT
>NW_015506092.1:112775-115087 GCF_001515645.1 Sinocyclocheilus grahami | reverse complement strand
CACAAAACCAGTCTTAAGTCGCTGGGGTATATTTGTAGCAATAGCCAAAAATACATGGGTCAAAATTATTGTTTTTTTCTTTTATGCCAAAAATCATTAGGACATTAAGTAAAGATCATGTTCCATGAGGATATTTTGTAAAGTTCCTACTGTAAATATATCAAAACTTAATTTTTGATTAGTAATGTGCATTGCTAAGAACTTCATTTGGACAACTTTAAAGGTGATTTTCTCAATATTTAGATTTTTTTGCACACTCAGATTCCAGATTTTCAAATAGTTGTATCTCGACCAAATATTGTCCTATCCTAACAAACCATACATCAATGGAAAGCTTACTTATTCAGCTTTGAGATTATGTATAAATCTCAATAAAAAATTTTTTTACCCTTTTGACTGGTTTTGTGGTCCAGGGTCACACATATATATATATACGGTATATGCATAATATATATGCATATTATTATATGCATAATAATATATGCATATTATTGTTCCTTATTAGAGTTTGTAAATTGAGGCTGTTCAATAAATTTAATAAATAAATAAAAAAGGAGGAACGTTTAGGGAGGCGCGTGAAGGGCGGAGTTTATGCGAGGAGATTTTTATTGAAAGAGCGCCACGGAACATCAGTCAGTCACTTGAGGAGACTCGAATCACTGAATCAGCAGGAAGGAATGGCTCTGGTATCAGTCAAACGCGTTTTGATCAGTGAAAGTGTCGATCCATGCTGCAAAACGATTCTGCAGGAGAACGGCATTGAAGTGACGGAGAAGCAGCAGATGACTAAAGAAGAGTTGATTGCAGAGATTCAGGTAAGTGATTCTTCAACCGATTGACTCAAATTCAGCAGCAACTCCACCGGAATATCAAGTACCTTGATTTGAATCGCCTCCAGCGAAAGAATGGCGTTCTCCAAAGCAGCAAAATCAACTCGGTGTGCGTGATGAAATATTATTAGCATGTGAATGTGTGCTAGATGGATGTGCCGAAGTTTGTGTGTGTGACTGTCACCCCTCCTCCTCCTCCTCCTCCTCCTCTTCACAATCTGATGCAACAGCAGCATGTATCTGCACCATATGAATCGTTTCAATTGATTCCATAACGAATGCTTTTATTAGACAGCAAGTAAACCATTAATTTATATATTCGAAGTATGTTTTCCCTTCCAGTGCATTGTGCTTAATGCACACGTGTTTTGCTCTGTGCATGTGTTTTTAGTTTGTGAATTGGTTTGGTTTTAATTTATTAGGTATTTGCATGGTTATGATGTAAATAAAATGCATATATATATATTTCTTTTCTTTGTGCATTAGTAAAAAGCAGTACTGAATGCATGTTGACTTGTCAGTATTGTCATGTCACATGTTGTCCTACCTAGAAAGGTTTGGGAACTTGCTAAAAACACTGCTAATTCTGTTTACATATCTTTCCCCCAAGAATTATGATGGTTTAGTCGTCCGATCAGCAACCAAAGTTACCTCTGATGTCATCAATGCTGGCAGTAACTTGAAGATCATTGGACGCGCCGGAACCGGAGTTGACAACGTGGATGTGGATGCAGCAACCAAGAGAGGCATTATTGTCATGAAGTAATGAAGCGTGTTGAGTCTTGCTCTGACCTCTATTCTGTTTGTTTTCAGTGCTAAAGCAGGTTGATCTAGTTGTGTACCTTTCTTTCTTTCTTTTCTGAAAGTAATAGTTCACTCGAGAATGAAATTATCATCATTTTTTGCCTCTCATGTCATGTTTTCTTATGAAACGCATCTTAGGAGATGTTAAAGGAACAGTTCACCCAAAAATGAATGCACTCACCCTCAGGCCATCTTTCTTCATGGGAACAGATTTGGAGAAATTGATCAGTACATCACTTGCTCACCAATGGATGCTCTGCAGTGAATGGGTGCCGTCAGAATGAGAGTCCAAACTGCTGATAGAAACATCACAATAATCCACTCTGCTCCAGTCCATCAATTAACATTGTGTGAAGTGAAAAGCTGCATGTTTGTAAGAAACAAATGCATCATTAAAGGAATAATTCATGAAAAATTGGTCAACATTTACTCACCCTCAAGTTATTCCAAACCTGTAACCAAACAGTTGCTGGTCCCCACTGATTTCTATAATGTGGAAAAAAAGTGCTATGGAAGTCAATGGGGACCAGATGTTAACTGATGGACTGGAGTGGATTACTGGTGGATTATTGTGATGTTTTTATCAGCTGTTTGGACTCTCATTCTGACGGCACCCATTCACTGCAGAAGATCCATTGGTGAGCAAGTGATGTAATGCTACATTTCTCCAAATCTGCT
>NW_015506092.1:112270-112557 GCF_001515645.1 Sinocyclocheilus grahami | reverse complement strand
TTCTCCAAATCTGTTTCGATGAAGAAACAAACTCATCTACATCTTGGATGGCCTGAGGGTGAGGACATTTTCAGCAAATTAAAATTTTTGGATGAACTATTACTTCAAGTAGAATGGCCAGGATTTTTTCCCTAAATGTTGTATTTGTTTGTTTATTCATTTTTTTCGTAATTTAATTTTTTAGCACTCCGAGTGGAAACACAATCAGTGCTGCTGAGCTCACCTGTGCTCTTTTGATGAGCTTGTCAAGGTAAACTGGTAAAACGACTCTTTAATGAAGTATTGTT
>NW_015506092.1:103549-112244 GCF_001515645.1 Sinocyclocheilus grahami | reverse complement strand
ATTTATTTTTTTAAATATATTTCTTAGACATATTCCACAAGCTGTCATGTCAATGAAGGATGGAAAATGGGATCGTAAAAAGGTATGTGCACTTTTTGTCCTCAGTGTGGCTGTTGGCCGTATTTAAAGGGCATTGCATTATGGGATGGAGTATTGCATGCTCCATCCTGTTGTATATTGCACATTTTGGCAATATACTGAAAGTTTGTGCACAGTATGCATAGTTTAAAAAAACAGTCAGAGTTGTGATTTCCATAGCCATACTTTCCCGTCTGTTAAGTCAGTCATCACTAATCGATCACGATCACTGAATGTGTTGCTCCACATTTTTGTGTTAGATGGCTGAGTGCTTTGCTAATGATTTTGCAGTTCATGGGCGCAGAGCTCTATGGAAAAGTTCTTGGTATTGTAGGGCTTGGAAGAATCGGCAAAGAGGTGGCAACGAGAATGCAGTCCTTCGGTATGACGGTAAGATTATTGTGTCCTAAAAACTGTCCTAACTTGAAATGCAAATGCAATTAAAACTTTTTTTTTTTATTGCATTCCTGATAGACTATTGGTTACGACCCCATCACCCCTCCGGAGGTTTCTGCGAGCTGGGGTGTGGAGCAGATGTCTCTGGAGGAGCTGTGGCCACAGTGTGATTATATCACAGTCCATACTCCACTCATGCCCTCCACCACAGGTACACACAAACAAAACATTTTGCTAGCTTGCTGTACAATTCAGTTAAACATGTTTTTATTATTTTGACAAATATTGTGATGCATCTCATATTGCTGCCTAAATTGGCAAGACTAAAGTTTCAAATCCTGAGCAGTGATATTTTAGTATCATTGATGTACTTAGTGAATGGAAGAAACAAAGCTTTTCCAAACTTTGAATCAATTGAACCAATTGCTTTGCAAAAAGATTCACTGTTTCCAGTGTTTCAATCTTAATAAAATTGTAGGGCTGGTTTTATTTGTTTTATGGAAAGCTTGGTTAATCAGACCAATAAGAGACTATTAAAGAGGTCCTATTATGCTCTTTTACAAAGTCTTAATTTAGTTTTGGGGGTGTACTAGAACACTCGTACTAGGTTGTTCGAAAAACACATTATTTTTCACATATTTTACATTATTACAACACCTCTCTCCCCAGTCTGGCATGAACTAGGGATGGGCGGATCGATCCTAAAGTATCGATATTTTCGATACTGGCATTGTATCAAAAAGTTTGATTCTCAAATAGAAATATCGATCCTACCTGTTTTTTTTTAAACAAGTGATTTTATGCTATATAATAGTAGTACATCGTATAGTATCGAAATATTTACTTGCATGGGAATGGCAATAGGAACTATCTTCTGCTGTATCTTCGCTTGTCAAGCGTTCGCTCAGTTCGTCAAGCGCAGGTTTAAAAAGTGCGTGGCTGCAGTCATGACTGAAAAAAAAAAAAGAAGCATAATCTGGAATTATTTTACTCCAGTTAACAATGATGAAGCTTCATGTGACCGTTGTCAAAAAACAATACGCCACTGTGGCAATACCACAAATATGATAAAGCATCTAAAAGTAAAACACCCTAAAGAGCACAACGAAGTACAGCTGAGGTGAGCAGAGGAGGTAACAGAGACACGACCCCCATCTTCTGACTTGAGGCAGAGTTCTTTAGCAGAATCCTTTCAGAGAGGCGGACATTATCCAGGTACCAAGTGCAAGTGGTGATTAGGTTATTTGAATACAAAAGTCAAGTCACATTTATTTATAGCCTATACTTTATGCAATACAGATTGTTTCAGATATGACGATATTACTGTATTTCATGGGGAGCAGAATATTACACTGCATATGAGTATAAAGATTTAAACTGGACATTTTAGTTTAAACTTGATTTTTATTTAATTATTTATTTATTTTTAGCCGATATCTATTTCGGTTACCTGGTATGGTGGATGTTCTTAATGAAATAATTTATATCATTTAACTCGTTTAAGTGTCAAGTAATACCTGGGAGAGATTTACTATAAATTCTTCATGCCTGTAACACAAGAATAATAATATCTATATATTATATTTCATAGATGACTCTCAGAGAGCATCAGCAATTACAAGAAGCATAGGAGAGATGATTGTGAGGGACCTCCAGCCAATCTCAGTTGTAGAAGACAGAGGATTTATTGCACTTGTCAAGACTCTTGATCCACGTTACCAAATCTCTAGCCGGAAAAAGCTGATGGAGGGTATAATAAACAACATGTATGAAGACTGTAAAGCCAAAGTAATGGCAACATTACAAAATGAAAACCATGTGATACTCACAACGGATATGTGGACCTCAAGGTCCACAGAGGCATACCTAACTGTGTCCTGTCGTTTTATTAACAACTGGCAAATGCAGGAATTTGTGTTAGGAACCTGCCGTTTCAGTGCACCGCATACAGCGGACAATATTAGTGCAGAGCTGAAAAGAATAGCTGAAGAATGGGGCACCGAACCCCCAACTGCTCCCCGGGCGCCGCAGCATAAATGGCTGCCCACTGCTCCGGGTGTGTGTTCACGGTTTGTGTGTGTTCACTGCTGTGTGTGTGCACTTTGGATGGGTAAATGCAGAGCACTAATTCCGAGTATGGGTCACCATACTTGGCCACATGTCACTTCACTTTATAACTGAAAAGGTGCTTGCAGTTGTCACAGACAACGGTGCGAATATAGTTTCTGCAGTGCATAAGGCTGGGTGGAAGCATTACCCATGCCATACATTAAACTTGGTGGTCGAAGATGCAATAAAAGCATCTCCTGAAATCTTTCACCTGCTGGAAAAATGCCGAAGCATTGTATCCTTTTTCCACCACAGCACAAAAGCCACAGAGAAGCTTAAACAGATCCAAAAGCAACTGAAGGTGACAGAACAAACTCATTATTTCAGTTGGAGGTGGAATTCAGCTTTCTACATGTTGGAGAGGCTACATGAACAAATGGATCCCGTTACAACAGCCCTCTGTCTACTTGGGAAGAGTGACCTGTGCTTTACAAATGAAGAGCGGTCTGTTATCCACCTGACCATTGAGGCCTTGAGACCTTTTGAGGAGGCAACACGTGAGGTATCTGCAGAAAAACACATTTCTATCTCAAAGGTCATTCCGCTAGTATCACTGCTTCTTAGAGCAACTGCTGCCAGTGAGCGTCAAGGTTGCTCTTTTGCCACAGAACTGGCACAGCAATGTCAGCGCAGATTCCGTGGGGTTGAAACCATACATAGCCTCGCTGCCAGCACCTTTCTTGACGTGAGGTTTAAGCACCTGGCATTTCGTGACAAAGATCATGTAGAAGCAGTGAAAAAGCGAATCCTATCTGAAATGCAGGATGTCCACTTGGCCATGTCTGAGTTAGCTGCTGCACCAGAAGCTACCTCAACATCTGTCCTAAGGTCTGTGTCAGTACCTACAGCAAGCTGTGCCTCATCAGTGACTCCAATGACCCCACGTACTGCATCAGCTACATCTAAAGGAGGCATATGGGAGGATTTTGACATCCAGGTTCTATCGGCACAACAATCACGAAGCAGTGATTCTATCATTGAAATGCGTCGCTATGCTGAGGAGAAAGTAGTTCCCCGAAACCAAGACCCATTAGTTTGGTGGAGAAATCATGAGCAAACCTTCCCAGCTCTCAGCAAACTAGCAAAAAAGTATCTTGGGATCACTGCATCATCTGTTCCATCTGAGAGAATTTTCTCAAAGGCAGGGGAGTTGATCAGTCAAAGAAGAAACAGGCTAAAGGGGGAAAATGTCAACATTCTCTTGTTCCTTCACAAAAATTAATAAACCAGTTTTCATGGTTTACACCGGCTTGTATATCAGTGTGCACAAATGAAGACTGCAACTTAAATGTAAGATTCAACCTGAAGTTCAGCTGATTTGACATTTAAATAATTTTGAAGTGTTTCAAGTCTCACAGACATCTCTGGTTTTATTTTCAGTCCGTTCCAGTCCATTGACTGTTATCAGGCTTTTATTTTTTTTATTTATTATGTTAGGTTTTTATTTTTTTTAATCAGTCAAAGAAAAACAGGCTCGAGGAGAATGTCAACATTCACTTGTTTCATCTCAAAAACCTATAAAGGGAAGAAATGTAGAAACATTATGCGACAATTATTGAAAAAGGTTTGTGTGACGTGTTCCATTTTTGTTATCTAGCCTACAGTGTTTTATCTATGTTTATTTAATTACCGTATTGGCCCGAATATAAGACGACCCTGATTATAAGACGACCCCCCTTTTTCCAGATGTACCTTCTGGAAAAAGGCTTTTTAAAAACCAAATCTTGTTTTTTCTCAGTAAAACACATTTTGTCTTCAATTATTTTCATATTGCATATTTTTCCTATTTTAATTTTTGTTTTGAAAGTATGGTAAAAACTGGTAAAATGTACCAACAATCAACAATGATATACCATTAAAAAAAAACAAAAAAACAGGTAGCCCATCTGAATTAGGACATTTAGGCTATCCATCTAATAGTAGCCTACCAACAGCTTATTAACAGTAGAAGTTAAATCTTACTGTAGTCTTCAAATCTGGGTACTGTCTTACGTTTTAAAATCACAAAGAGAGTTTGGTGCCATCAGGCTAACGTGACAGTCACGACTCATGCAGCTGTAAGGCTTTCTTTCTCTTTTGTTTTTACTCGCGATCTTTACAACACGCATTACATTACATATTTCATGGCACACTCGTTTTATGCGTATTTGGCGCCACCTATTGTTGTGTGTGTATTATTGACATGTCAAAGTCTAGACACTGAATATAAGACGACCGCGTTTTTTCAGATGTATTTCCAAGAAAACAACATTGTCTTATATTCGGGACAATACGGTAATAATGTTCAGTATTTTTAAATAAATGTAAAAAAAAAATCATGTCAATTGCAGTTTATTTAATATTAATAATGATGGCTATCAAAAAAACATAAAAATCACTCGCATAAAAAATATTTCATTGTAGTATCGTTATCGGTATCGACGATACTTGTATTGAAAGTACTTGGTATCGGATCGGAAAGAAAATAATTGGTATCGCCCATCCCTAGCATGAACGGCTCGAATAGTTCCTAATTCGTAATTATGTAAATGCAGGCCCGCCTTCTGAAATACGAAATGTGCTGTGATTGGTCAGCTGGGCCAGTGTGTGCTGTGATTGGTCAGCTGGGCCAGTGTGTGCTGTGATTGGCACCACTCGGCGCCTGGTCGGGAAATGTCATGCCCCTTACCATAGCCGCCTGTGAGCTTCAGTGTAAATATTGCGTCAAAATCAAATCAATTTGAGCACGATTTAAACCCGGATGATTGTAAGCACTCTTAAGTTCGTCTGCCTTGGGAAAGCTAGCGTGTCTCCGACATAGTGATAACACTCGTTGCCTTCTCTAGTGCAGCTCAACCAGGTCTCGTCCCATTCCTCGATATTTGTGACGTCACAAATCCCGGAAAACATGCGTTGTAGTCCAAACAAGTTCGTTGTAGTTTTTGAAAATTGATTTCTGTTAAATAAAACATCTCCTTTTGAATTGGACTTTGAGCTTTGTAACTTTGCATATCTTTTTTCATGCTCAAACAGCAACATTACAGACTAACTAAAGTTGAAAAAGCATAATAGGACCCCTTTAACTACAACTCTTTTTATTATACAAATGTGCCATTTAAAAATCTCTACAAATGTATAAAACTGGTTCGAAACACGTTTCGAAAAGGTTTCAAAGCTTCACAAAGCAGTGTTTTGAAAGAGCCCATCACTAGATATACTATTATAGCTTTTTTTTTTTTATTAATATCTCATTAGTTTTCAAATCAAGTTTTTATTTGTAATATTTTTAAGTTCCATTTTAATTTTAGTTAAGTGTTAGTAATTTTGTTGTTTTGTCATTTTTATTAGTTTTTTTTTTAAACATGTCTATATAGTGTTTTTTTTTCCAGTTTTAGTTATTTTAGTAAATCAAGTTAAACTAAATGAAAATGAGAAATGTTGCAATGTTAAAATATTTTATTTGATTTCAGTTAACGTTTATTTAGTTTTAATAAACTGTTGTTTTTAGTTTAACTATAATAACCCTGGTCCTGAGGTACATGCATCTAATCTAGTGTAATCTTAAAATGAAATTTAAAATAATGTATTTAATAATAATAACAATTTTCTTTATTTTAATAATAATTATAATAATTTATATTTTAATAATGATAATAACATGTATTATTATTATTATGCATTTTAATAATTGCACTACTAGGCTATATTGCGGTTCTAATTTAATTTAGCTTGAATTGCCCCACTGAAAAATCAAACTTTTGCTGATGTGCTACACAGGTCTCCTTAATGACGCTTCATTTGCTAAGTGTAAGAAAGGTGTGAAGGTGGTGAACTGTGCTCGCGGCGGCATCATTGATGAAGCCGCCCTCCTCCGGGCTCTGGAGTCGGGACAGTGTGGAGGAGCGGGGCTGGATGTGTTTGTGGAGGTCAGAGCTTGTTGATCACTTCGACTGAGAATGGTTTTAGCTTCTTGCCACTGGTCAATGGCATTGCATGCAAACATATTTAAAATAATACTGATAATGTCTTTTTCGGTGGGTTCAGGAGCCTCCAAAGGACCGGGTGCTGGTGAACCATCCCAATGTGATCAGCTGTCCTCATCTGGGAGCCAGCACTAAAGAAGCTCAGGCCCGCTGTGGGAGAGATATCGCCCTGCAGATTGTGGACATGGCCACGGGCAAAGCCTTAGTGGGAGCCGTGAGTCATGCTTAGTTTTACAGTGTCAAATTACTTTTTATGAGGGGGCAATATTTCCCCCCTGAACATTTTTCAGGACATTTTGTTTATTTATGAGAGGATATTTTTTTTCTAATCACGTAAAATCATAACAAATTATCCTTGTATGTCAAATAGTTAAATTATCACCGAAGTAGCTGTAAATAATGCAAATTTTAATATATTTAGGGTAAGTCTTTTAATTTGTAGAACAAAACATGGAAAAAATCTTCAAGTAATTTTCACCACAGATACAGTATTTCTTTTTAAATCCAAAACTGCTTTTCTGAAAACCCAAAGAAAATTCCGGAGTCAGGGAAAGCCTGGAAATATCACGATTTTTAAAACAATTTTTTAAAATAAAATCTATACAGGATATATTGAAAGGAAAATGTCAGCACATCACAGCTCCAAAAGATATCCAATTGATCAAACTCCCACCCTGAAAAGATTGCACTTGTTATGAATGAACAGCTCTATTAAATTGAGGACTAGGAAACATTAAAGAAGTTTCTTCTGGGAATTGTTTTATTTTTTCAATTTGAAAGATTTTTATTTTGTTTGTTTGTAAAAATAATATTGTTAAATTATTGTATGCAATTCATTGAAGTATTAAGACTATTAAATCTGATTTTTCTTGAGTTTGCCATGAATATAGCCTTTGATGCTGATATGGCATAAAATGATAATTACATAAAATATTAAACTGAAAAAAAACAAAAAAAAAACACATCACCTACAACTCTATGATTTTTACTTGGATTTAATTGTTTAATGTCAGCATGAAATAAAAATTCACTCTGTTGTAAATGCGTATTATTAATCTTAAAGTGAACAATACATCCATTTGTTTTTTTAAATTTGGAACTAATTTTTTAAAATCAAAATATCCTTACTCAACAAGGCAGAAGAAGTGACAAGGCAGACTTCTTTCTGGTGACATGCCAGACTTCTCCAATCTTTTAGTCTGTTTTAACTCCGCCCCTTTCTTATAGTTGGCTGCAAGGTCACATTTAGCTCCTCCATCCAATGAACAATCGATACATAAAACCCAGTCCCTGCCCTACATTCTTTTCTTTTTCAGTAATCTGTGTCACTCGGATGTATGTCACAATACAGAATGAAAGATCACGACTTTAAGTCCTTTTTTTTTTTTCATCCTCAGGTGAATGCTCAGGTGTTGGTCAATACTTTCTCTCCTGACTCTCATCAGTGGATTCGGCTGGGAGAGTCCATGGGCAGCGTGTTGAAGGCCTGCACCGCTTCTAAACAACCCTACAGTCAGGTCCACGTCACATCACTTGGTAAGTGGAGTAATTCACCCAATATGCTGTTAAAATTGTTGTCATTCACTCACTAACTGAATGAGTGCTTAAAACAAATGACAAGAAATCAATCCTGTTGTTGGGACAGTATGTACATTTTCTTTTACTAACTGTTGGGACAAGTCATTTCCACATGATGCAGGACAGAATACACAAGACTTACATAGTTGCTCAGGTGGAAACCCTCCCAGATGTACATATCAGAGCTCATTGTCAGACATATTTTATTGTATTGTAATGGTTCTACTCTACTGAGAAATTTCTTTTTATTCTGTTGATACCCTTGAAAAGTTTTTTTAATCGAGTTAACCCACATCAAGTTTTAGAACTTTTAGGAAAGTTTATTGGTGTTTTAAATAGTGGATTCGGATGAAAATGTGAATTGGATGAAATGTGTTTATGCAGTTTAAGGTTCAAAACGCATTATTTTCCACATACTGTACATTATTGTTTCTCCTCTATGCCCCGCCTTTCTGAAACGCGTCGATTTTTACAAAGCTCATCGGTCTGAAAATCGAGGTGTGCTGTGATTGGCCAGCTATCCAGTGCGTTGTGATTGGCTGAATATCTCAAGTGTGAGACGGAAATGTTAC
>NW_015506092.1:73805-103185 GCF_001515645.1 Sinocyclocheilus grahami | reverse complement strand
CTACTCTACACTGCTCAAAACTCCTGTTTGAATCATCAGTGGCAAATAACGTACTTACAGTCTTGCATAACAAAAGCTTACTTAGTCTTTGAGTCGGAACAGCCGGCATTGTAGTCTACTCTACCAGGATCAGGAAACAGTCCTCCATAAAATGCGCTGGACACATCTGAATATTTGGGTTGAAGTGTTCTGGAACAGTGTTGTAAATACAACTTATCCACTGATTTCTAGTCGTATCCTCTTTTGGAAGACCAAACAAAGTAGTTTCGCTTTCACAACGAAACACACGGCGGGCTAGAGTGAGCGAAGGCGGGTGGGCTTGAGTGAGCAGAGGCGGGCGGGCTTGAGAACGGCGCAACCGGCGGATTCGACGAAGGAGCATCCGGCAGGTTTGCGGCAACCACATGTGATGACCCCAGGCTGGACTCCGCTTTGTCCACGGTGAAAGCCGATCCGGTGATCCACAGCGTGAAGTTGATGTATTTCCTCAGCGACCAGCACAGATCAGCTCTAGGCATGCCGAAGCGGATATCGTCTTCTTTTGGAAGGCCAAACAAAGTAGTTCCCATTCAGTCAGTCACGTTCTACGTTACGTCAGTGACTGACGAATTGGGATCTCGCCCGAGAGCCCAATCACCTTCGAGTGTTAACTAAACAAGCCAATGACAGTTGGCGTGCGTGTTTCGCCACGCGCACCCCGCCCCGCAGCGCGGATATAAAAGGAGAGCGCGTGCAAACGCACATCAGCTTTTCGCTTCGGAGCCGAGCCTTCTTCAAGACGAATCTCCGCGAGTGTTCGAGAGAAACAGCTGGCGTTGGTGTGACGGCGTATCAGCGGGGGTTGCCATTCAGGCTGCTGAAATCTCGGCGGGCTGCAGCTTTCATTCTGTGGTCTTGCCGCGACCTCCCCTGGGCGCTTCAGCGCTCTCTCTAAAAGAGTGTTTCCAAAAATTCTAAAAGAGCTATTTCTAAAAGAGCTTCACGAGCGACGGGCGTCTTTTTAAAGATGGCTTCCCGCTCGTGCGTTTCTGGATGCGGTCGTTTCCTGCCTTCATCTGACGGTCATGATCACTGCCTCTCGTGCTTGGGCTTACAGCACGCTGAAGCAGAAAAATTGAAATCGCATCATATGACCCCTTTAAAATTCTTTATGCATAGGGTTGCAGTGCACACCAAAAATTATATTGCAATTACCGTATTGACCCGAATACAAGACGATGTTTTTTTCTTGGAAATACATCTGAAAAATCGCGGTCGTCTTATATTCAGGGTCTAGACTTTGACATGTCAATAATACACCCACAACAATAGGTGGCGCCAAATACGCATAAAACGAGTGTGCCATGAAATACGTAATGTAATGCGTGTTGTAAAGATCGCGAGTTAAAACAAAAGAAAAAGAAAAGCTTACAGCTGCATGAGTCGTGACTGTCACGTTATCCTGATGGGACCAAACTCCCTTTGTGATTTTAAAACGTAAGACACTACCCAGATTTGAAGACTACAGTAAGATTGAACTTCTACTGTTAATAAGATTTTGGTAGGCTACTATTAGATGGATAGCCTAAATGTCCTAAATCAGATGGGCTACCTGTTTTTTTTTATTATTATTTTTTTTTATGGTATATCAAAAAGGGTATATTTTTTTAAAATGTGATTGTTGGTACATTTTACCAGTTTTTACCATACTTTCAAAACAAAAATTAAAACAGGAAAAATATGCAATATGAAAATAATTGAAGACAAAATGTGTTTTACTGAGAAAAAACAAGATGTTTTTTTAAAAAAAAAAACCTTTTTCCAAAAGGTACATCTGGAAAAAGGGGGGGTCGTCTTATAATCAGGGTCGTCTTGTATTCGGGCCAATACGGTATTTTGTTATATATTGTGATTGTGATTTGAACTGCCTTATAACATAATCTCATATGCAATCTATATATATATATATATATATATATGAAAATATATATTATAAATTCTATCAGTTTTATTTCAATTAAATTGTGCAGCCGCATGTCTTTATAATTTTATAATCCATTTAATTATTTATTGGCTTTTCATAAACTCAAAACCCTGCTCTGGTCAAATGGCATTACATCTTATATATTATTGTAAAAGTATTTTTACATTTTATTATATAATATGAATATACAATTTAACAATAATATATATAAAATATGTATTTATTTATTTTTGCTGTTCAGGGGAGTCCTTGAAGAAGTCCTCTGGGTTTTTGAGCTCCGCAGCTGTAGTTGGTTTGCTCACTGAAGGTCCTCAGAAAGGCCCCAACTTGGTGAATGCACTGCCTCTAGCTGCAGAGACCGGAATTACAGTAAGACTTCTTTACAGTTAGTTTCATATTTTTGAACTACTCTGTATTTTAAGTTATTTTCCCAGCAGTGCTCTAATCTGTCCCTTTGTCACAAACCACCAGGTGCAGACGGATCATAAAGACTCAAATGAGCGTGAGGTGTGTGTGCTGGAGGTCTCTGTGAACGGCAGTAGCTATACGGCTGTAGGCTCCGTGCAGGCCGGGGTTCCTGTGCTCCTGGAGCTGAATGGAAGTGTGTTTCGACAGCCTGTTCCTCTCACTGGACACCTGCTGTTCTTCAAAGCATCCAACTCCACTGAGCTCCTGCTCTCTGTGACCGGTAAAGGCTGATTCACATTCTGCACAAATAACCTTAAATGTGACCCTGGAGCACAAAACCAGTGTTAAGTCGCTGGGGTATATTTGTAGCAATAGCCAACAATACATTGTATAGGTGAAAATTATAGATTTTTCTTTTATGCCAAAAAACATTAGGATATTAAGTAAAGATCATGTTCCATGAAGATATTTTGTAAATTTCCTACCATAAATATATCAAAACTTAATTTTTGATTAGTAATATGCATCGCTAAGGACAACTTTAAAGGCGATTTTTCTCAATATTTTGATTTTTTTTGCAACCTCAGATTCCAGATTTTCAAATAGTTGTATCTCGACCAAATATTGTCCTATCCTAACAAACCATACATCAATGGACATTTTATTTATTCAGCTTTCAGATAATGTATAAATCTCAATTTTGAAAAATTTACATTTAAGACTGGGTTTGTGGTCCAGGGTCACAAATGGAAAGAATATCTGAAATGAATTTCTGCAGGGAAACTGATTGAAAACCTAGTAATATTAGGAAATTTAAAAGTCATTTCCAGCTCAGCTCTAAAATATTGGCCAGAAATGGCTCTTTATGAGTGTAATGTCTAGAAAATTGTTATCAATAATTCACAAACGACTGAAAGTCATGGAAATGTATTGGTCAAATGGCAATACATTTTTTGACCTGGGTTATTTTATTTACTTAATTTTATTTTACTTTTATTTGACCCTCTAACTCTAACACTTTCTATTCTATTTTAATTCTACTTTATCTATATTTATCTTTTTTTATTTATTTTTATTTAAGAACAAAAAACAAACAAACACTAGCTTTCTATATTTTCTATTCTATCTACTTGTTTTTCTTTGTGTGTACTACGTTAGGCTAACTTTTTGAGATTTGTCATTTGCACTTATATATTGTTGCTCTTCTGTTAGTTTTGACTGCTTTTATTGTCCTTATTTGTAAGTCGCTTTGGATAAAAGCGTCTGCTAAATGACTAAATGTAAATTTAGAGTTACAGTCGTATGTGTGTGTTTTTACATATACTTATTTATCTATTATTTATAAATTTAATTTTATATAAATAGATCAATAAAAATGTAACCAGTCTGTAAGGTTAGTTCCCCCCGCCCCCCTTATTTATTTTTTCATTCTTAAAGGTGCTGTCCAGTTGTAAAAAACTATAAAGAACTAAAAACTAACAATACTATAAAAGTGCTTTCATTATATGGGGAAAAACTTCAGAAATTCTTGAAAAACGCATGGGTTGAGAATGACATATGGGTGAGTAATGACTCTTAATCTGAATGAGACAATAGGGCTCAGTAAAATCACAATTGAATGATGCTTTCCTATCTTTCTCAGGGGTTTTGGCAGCAGCAGGTGTGTTGCTGCAGTCCTTCAGTGCCTCTACTGTCAGCAGTGCTGAGCAGTGGTACTGCATGGGTATATCTTCACTGCTGGGGGACATCGGTGCCCTGAAGTCCTTAGCGAAAGAGGCTGCACAGCTCACGGTCTGAATATCTGTCAGTGATCCTGATGGGAAACACTTAACATTCCAGCAGCTTTAGCTCTAGCCTGACTGAATTTCATTGCTCACTGTTACTCACATCGTTCATAACACTACAATTCCTAAAACAACTGTGTGGAAAAATAGTCCTATTTTTACTTTTTGTTGTTAGGGTTTACTAAAACCACTGTATTCCAAATGAAAGTGTTTGATTAAAATAACAACGGTCAGTGCTTTGCAGTGGAGTTTGTCTCTTTTCATCATACTAAAGGGTTGCCATTGGATCCTTTGTATAAAAATGACAAATAGCTAATGCCAATGTCCTGCTAAATAATATAGAAATTTACTGAACACTAACAGATGTGTTTTTCTGTGTTTCAAACTTCTTGCTAATATGCATTAACAAATAGCATTTTGCTTTTAGTCTTTTTTTCTTTCTATATATATATATATATATATATATATATATATATAAACCACTGTATTCCAAATGAAAGTGTTTGATTAAAATAACAACGGTCAGTGCTTTGCAGTGGAGTTTGTCTCTTTTCATCATACTAAAGGGTTGCCGTTGGATCCTTTGTATAAAAATGACAAATAGCTAATGCCAATGTCCTGCTAAATAATATAGAAATTTACTGAACACTAACAGATGTGTTTTTCTGCGTTTCAAACTTCTTGCTAATATGCATTAACAAATAGCATTTTGCTTTTAGTATTTTTTTCTTTCTATATATATATATATATATAGAGAGAGAGAGAGAGAGAGATTTTATTTGTTAATGTATTGTCAAAGTCTTTTTATACCACATTTTATGTTTTATATACACTGCCGTTCAAAAGTTTGGGATCAGTAATCAGTGGCGGCTGGTCGGGGGAGGCATGGGAGGCACAGCTTCCCCATAATTTTGAGGTGAAAATGGGAGGAGGACGATTTAAGGTTAATAAAATGCACAATTTATTTCAGTTCATGTCTCAGAATGTGTATTTGTTGTTTGTAATTTCACAGTTTTACCATAACGTGAAAGCACCGCTTTTCTATCGCGAATGTGCCGAATCTGCTTTTGTAATTACAACCGCTAGGTGATCGAGAAGGAGAGGGGGAGGCCGGGGGAGAGATGAGCTCTCGTGCCTCCGTTGGTAAAAAGAAATTAGCCAATCAGCATCGAGTGTTCACTTTCAGCGCTGAGGAGTGTTGAGAAAAAAAAACCCTTGTAAGGGAGGCTAGCCTCCTTCTGATATCAACCAATCACAACAGATTTACCAAGCTGTCATTCAAACAGTATATATACAAATTTAGGGAAAACAGCCTAAGCTGGATATAGGCAGTCGGCTTAATTAAATGGCACAACAGGCAGTGCTCTTTTAAGAAGGGATGGATGTTTGCTTCAAGTGATAGGCCAGGTAAGTGAAATTATATTATCTTGCTGTATGTATGTCGTTTTCTGACTAAAAGCAACCAAAAAGCCATTTTAAAGTGGTTAAGCAAATAATACGAATAATCGTCGGGGATCCCAGACCAATACAATTAGTGTGCCTCCTCTATTTTAAAACCCACGAACTGCCACTGTCAGTACGATTTGTAATGTTTTTTTTAAAGAAGTCTTTTCTGCTCATCAAGGCTGCATTTATTTGATCAGAAATATAACATTAATATTGTGAAATATTATTACAATTTAAAATAGCTGTTTTCTATTTGAATATCTTTTAAAATGTAATTTATTCTTGTGATCAAAGCTGAATTTTCAGCATCATTACTCCAGTCTTCAGCGTCTCACGTGATCCTTCAGAATCATTCTGTACGATTTGTAATGTTTTTTTAAAGAAGTCTTTTCTGCTCATCAAGGCTGCATTTATTTGATCAGAAATATAACATTAATATTGTGAAATGTTATTACAATTTAAAATAACTTTTCTATTTGAATATATTTTAAAATGCAGTTTATTCCTGTGATCAAAGCTGAATTTTCAGCATCATTACTCCAGTCTTCAGCGTCTCACGTGATCCTTCAGAATCATTCTAATAGGCTATGCTGATTTATTATCAATATTGGGAACAGTTTTGCTGCTTAATATTTTTTTGGAACCTGTGATAATTTTTTTTAGGATTCTTTGATGAACAAAAGTTTAAAAATAACAGCACTTACTCAAAATGGAAATGTTTTGTAAAAATATACACTGCTGTTAAAAAGTTTGTGGTCAGTATATTCTTCCCTTTTTCTTTTCTTTTTCCCCCTTTTTTTTTTTTGAAAGGAATGATTTTATTTAGCATGGATGTTAAATTGAGAAACAAAAAAGTGATAAAGACTTGTTACTTTTGTTTAATATTGTTAGAAAGGATTTCTATTTTAAATAAACGCTGTTCTTTTTAACTTTATTCATCAAATAATCCTGAACAAAGTATCGCAGGTTTCAAAAAAATTAACTGTTTCCAATATTGATAATAAATCAGCATATTAGAATGATTTCTGAAAGATCATGTGACACTGAAGACTGCAGTAATGGCTAGAAATTCAGCGTTGATCACAGAAATATATGATATTTTAAAGTATATTAAAATAGAAAACCATTATTTTAAATGGCAATAATATTTTACAATATTACAAATTTTTCTGTAGATTTGGTCAAATAAATGTAGCCATGATGAACAGAAGAGACTTCTGTGAAACACATTTTAACACATCGTACTGATCCCAAACTTTTAAACAGCGGTGTATTACATATATATGACAAAAAATATTTTGGCTCCTTTTAATTCCCAAAACAAGTGTGCGTGCGTGTGTGTGTGTGTTTAAAATCATACTTGGCCCTTTTACCACATACTTGCTGTTGCTGTTTCTCTTCAGATGCATAGATATGTAAATGATGGATACTTCTGCTTATGAACACATGACAAAAATTTGAACAGAGTTCATCCACTTTCAAAACACTTTAGTTTCATGACCTTGTCCACAAGGCTGTTACCTTTCATAAGGCATAAATACATCCCAACAACCACACGACCTTTCCATAGCATTTAAAATCCTGTCCATGTAAGGTTTCCTGAATGTTGCAGAAAGTCTTTATCTGATAAGATCTTACGGTGCATTTTCTAATGGCCAGTGTTGGGGGTAACGCATTACAAGTAACGCGAGTTACGTAATCAGATTACTTTTTTCAAGTAACTAGTAAAGTAACGCATTACTTTTTAATTTACCAGAGAATATCTGAGTTACTTTTTCAAATAAGTAACGCAAGTTACTTTTTTTTCCAATTTATTGATTGACAGCTCTCCTGTCCCCATGTTGAGAGAAATCAGAAGATGTTACTGTAGTTCTAAAATAAATATGAATATGCATTAATTCATCTCACTCAAAAAAAAAAAAACTGATTCAGTATAAAAAAATGCTCAGAATATGATGCAAACCTGCAATAATTAAATGTTAAACAACACAAATATCCTTTATGTATTTAATCCCATTCTATTTGCTTCTGCCCTTTACTTTCCCTTCAGCCTGAGGCGCATTCATTTCACTTTTGGTGTGAAAAGGTTTTTATATATTTGCCAAAAATATAACTTTTTTATTTTAAAAACAAAAGCAAGCCCGGTCCAGATTTAAAAAGTAACGCAAAAGTAACGTAACGCATTACTTTCCACAAAAAGTAACGGTAATTAGTTACTTTTTTCACGGAGTAACGCAATATTGCAATGCATTACTTTTAAAAGCAACTTTCCCCAACACTGCTAATGGTTATTATTATTTTTTTTTTTAGCATTTATTTCCCTTCTGACCTTTTTGTTCCAAGAACGTTCCAGGGAACCAAACACTGCTAGCAAACATTAACATGTTTAGCTATCTCGAGATTGCAGAATGCATTCAATTTAAAAACTTGAAATTAGTAGCACTTAAACATTATTAATGGGAAGTCACTTCAGAGAAATACACTTTAAAAATCGCCTCAATCAAACGGGACCAGGCGCTCGCTTCATCGACTGACCCCCTCACACTGTTTCCATGGTAACCGTGAGTTATTTCTGTCCTTTTACTGTACCCTGTGGACTTAACGGCAACTACACACCAATAATTCACCGTCGCTAAGCTATAAACAAACGCTCTTGTGTTCAGGAAACGGTGAAGCTTTAGAATGGATTAATTCTTGGTGTTTCGGCCCCCCTTGGTACGGTTTCCCTCAGGCGTTATTATGCAACGGCTTTAATCCTTATTAGGATTATTCGCTGGACACTGCCATGACAACTAAAACGTGAAAACTGGTGTTATTTATGTCTCAGTTGATTGAAAAAGCAAACTTAGGCTTTTTTTAAACATGTATTTATGAAGATGGGATGCTAACATACTGGTTTGGTCACATGGCTGGAGGACGTGTTGAATCAGTAACGTTAGTGGAGGGTGACAGCAGCGAGGCTCCTGCTATAATACACAGATACCAAAATAGGAGCTCGACATTCTCCAGAGGCTGACACTAAATACAGGGGCCACATGTCTGATCTGTCCGAGCACAAGCCGCACTGCTGGGGATAAAACTTCTACGAAGAAAGGACGAGCTGTGTCAATCAGTCATTAGACGGGTCAGGTAAGCTTGTTTTTACATAGGGGCTAGTTGTCACAAACGCTATTACCAGTAACTAACTAGTTTTGGGGCCTGAGTTAAAATGCACTGTTTGTTTTCATCATTAGCTGTGTTTTTGTCGGTTGGTTGCAAAAACCAAGGTTAAAACAGGGTTATTATCAAAACTAAAACCATAGAAACAATATAAATAATATATTGAATGTATTTATATATATATATATGTGTATGTGTGTGGCTGTACATACACATGTAAGTTAGTTGTTTTTTGGTGTTTGGCTTAGTGTTATGTTAGAATCATTATTATACTCATACCTTTTGTTCTTTTAATATTTTGAATTGTTTTTAGCTTTATTTTTTTGTTTTCATTTAAATTTTTAGTTTTAAAATGTTGTATGCATTTGTCATTTTTATTTATTTTATTTTATTAAATGTGTGTGTGTATATATATATATATATATATATAGAGTTTTAATTACTTTTTCTTATTTGTAAGTCGCTTGGATAAAAGCGTCTGCTAGATGACTAAAAGGTAAAAGGTAAAGAAACGTCTTCGCTACTTGAAAGGAAATAAACGTTATTAAATATATACAAATACTTATTTAATTTCAGTTAGTTGCCAAGGCATTTCTCATGTTCACTTTATGTACCAATATAACACTAAAATAATACACATATTTAGACATGTATTTAAAGCAATAAAAAATCAAATGACCAAAAAAAATTACTAAAACTTTTAACAAAAATGAAAACGGAAAGCTATTTCAAAGCATTAAAAACTTGAATAGTATTTTAGTGATGCTAAATAACACTGGTTTAAAATAGTCTTACATTAGGTTAAATTTTGTGCTCAAAATAAATATATTTGTGTAAAACGTGTTAGGTAAACAAACCCAGTAAAAACAAAATTATATATAGAAAAACTACTGTGCCAAAACTGTTTCATATTTTGTTACCATTTACATTTAGCATTTTTTTGGTCGTGTAAAATTGTTTTACGGTTTACATTTTGCTAAAAATGCATTTAATGCCCAGTGTGACAACTTGCCCCATATGATGTGACAACATAAGTCAACATTTGTGAAGATATACAACCAGGTTTGTGTCCATACAAAAAGTTCAAAAATAATATTTACTGGAATAAATATGATAAAAATGGTGTCTAAAATATGAATTTGGTTTTACCTGCATTAGTTCTGGCTTTGTTGCTATCGTATTGTCATAGACAGTAAACAAAATATCCTAGAGCTGAGCATAACTAGAAGCATTTATATATATAGATATATAGATATATATATGTATGTTTGTGTGTGTGTGTATATATATATATATATATATGTACTATTAATTTATTACATTTCTACAACTTAAATGCATTTTCCTTGATGATAATTTTGTAATATAGCTTTTTTTGTAAGGACACTTGAAAACTCATTTGAAAATCTCTTTCCAGTTGCAATGTCAGGAAAAGCTCAAAGCGGTTACTCCTACGAGTTCTGCGATGCCTCTCACTCCTCTGAGGTGCTGGAAGCTCTTCATGAGTTTCACAGCAGCGGTCTGTTCACAGACGTCACCCTGCAGTCTTCATCCGGACAGCTCTTCCACTGCCACAAGGCTGTCCTATCAGCCCGCAGCTCCTATTTCAAGGTAATGTTCACCTTAGACATGAGAGAACGTTTGAACGACACCATCAACCTACCTTGCATAAACGGAGAGATTCTGGGTGCTTTGGTGAGCTACGTCTACACGTCAAAGATCAGCATAACCCAGAACAACGTCCAAAGTCTTCTTGAAGCCGCAGACCTGTTGCAGTTCAACTCGCTCAAGAAAGCCTGCGAGAGCTTCTTGATTCATCTGCTGGACGTCGATAACTGCCTCGGGATGCACTCGTTTGCTGAGCTTCACGTGTGCTCTGATTTGCAGCACGAGGCTTTGAGGATCATACTGAGCCGCTTTGAAGAACTCACACTTCAGGAGGAGTTCCTAGAGGTGGATTTCCAAAAGCTCATGGGGATTTTAGAAACGGAGAACATTAATGTGTGGAAAGAAGTGACTTTATTGGATGCAGTGGTCAAATGGGTCGCCCATGACACGGCTCCTCGAATAGACCACCTTCAAGAGCTTCTCAAATGCATCCATCTCGAAGTGGATGATGCTTGCCTCAAAACTGCTTTGGATCTACGCAAAGGTTGCTCTGAAAACAAATTGCGATCTCTGATTCGTGCCTCCTTAAAGCCGAGCAAAGGTTTCTCACAGTGCTGCAAAAAACTAACGTGCAGCTTGTATGTTATTGGTGGATATTACTGGCATCCGTTGTGTGAAGTCCACATGTGGGACCCTGTTTCCAACACATGGGTTCAGGGCAAAGACATGCCTGATTTTGAAAGAGAGAGTTATAGCGTGGCACTTCTAGGCCCTCATATCTATGTGACAGGAGGATACAGGACACAGACTGTGGATGCTTTAGATACCGTGTGGATTTATAACACAGACTCGGATGAATGGACAGAAGGATGTCCCATGATCACAGCCAGATACTACCACTGCTCCGTGGCTTTACGTGGATGCATATACGTCATTGGTGGATATACGACAGGAGCTCCTACTCAAGAAACTGAAGTCTATGATCCTTTGAAGAGGAGATGGTTTCCTGTGGCTGATATGATACAAGGTATGAGAATTTCAGTTTATTTACACACATCTATTGGATTGGTTGCCTGAATGAGGAGTTCGGAGTTATTTTTTTGAGGCCATGGTGCTGGAAGTATTTTTCCCTATTCTTTTTAGGGATTTCAAAAAAATACTTCAGTTAAGAGGCATTTACCAAATCTACCAGATCCAAGATGAATGGCAACATCACAACATTTCATTTTAAGCAAGAAAAAAAAAAAAGACTGTAAAAAGGAACACGATTTTGTACTTAAATGTTGTCATGTCATTTGCAATGATTGATCTGTTACATACTAAAAATCACAAACCATGGTAAAACATTCTAATTAATTTTTTTTTTTTTAAAGTCTGAAACAGCATTTTAAATGCATGGAGAAATATTCAGACAGATATATAAACTACTGAGGTCAGTAATATTTTTACTTGTATACCTAAAAATATATAGAAGATAATTTTTTTTGGCCATTTCGCCCAGCCCTACTGAAAATTCAGCATTGCATCACAGGAATAAATTACTTTTTAAAATATATTCAAATAGAAAGCTGTTATTTAAAGTTGTATTAATTTTTAAAAATATTGTTGTTTTTACTGCATCAAATGAATATGGCCATGGTGAGCACAATAGACTTTTTTTCAAAATTAAAATCTAATGCGTAGTGCAGTTCTTCACTAGGATTTCAGCTTTTTAAAAAGTCAGAAAATCTTACACATAAAAACTTTAAAATATTGTAGATCTAATATGCCTGTTGATGGAAGTTCAGCGTCTTTCTGTTTTGACTTTAAAGGCGTGGGAAATGCAACCGCTTGTGTGGTGAATGACAGAGTCTATGTAACCGGAGGGCATTATGGGTACAGAGGAACCTGCACTTACGAGAAGATTCAGACTTACCGGCCAGATATCAATGAGTGGAGCATCACAACGATATGTCCACATCCTGGTGAGCCACCTACATTTTGTATTCGATAAGCTAAATGGTTTGGAAATGAGCCCAGATGGTTTCTCTTTCTTCACTATCGCTTGTGATTTGAAAAGCTCATCAAAACTCTTTACTTTCAGAGTATGGCCTTTGCTCGGTCTCCTTGAACAATAAGCTTTATCTGGTCGGCGGTCAGACCACCATCACAGACTGTTACGATCCCGAGAGAGATGAATGGAGGCAGATGTGTGCGATGAAGGAGAGAAGGATGGAATGCGGCTCAGCTGTTATAAAAGGGGGCATCTATGTAGCAGGTGGGTATTCATACTCTAAAGGGACATATCTGCAAAGTATAGAGAGGTACGACCCTGAGATAGACTGCTGGGAGATAGTGGGAAACCTCCCATCGGCTGCACGCTCACACGGCTGCGTTTGTGTGTTCAGCGTGTGAAATCACAGCACAATCACTGTCTGTGGAGCCACATCCAGTGGGGTCTAAATGTCTGAGACATTTTATTTAAACATAGTTCAATCATGGCAACTCTCGGAACATTTTTTGCATGGTGATGGATATGAAAATGTTAATGTATTTGGTCTTGGCGGAACAGATCTGCTATGCTGCTGCTGTTGGTTATTGCTGTAGTTGTAGATTATTGCTGCTGCTGCTGCAAGCAAGTACAGGAACTTGCTACTGCCAATGCATATGGCGATACGGTGACTGAACTATATATAAATAAAGTGTTAGAGCAAATGTTGTACTATAAATTTAGCATTATATTAAATACATTGTGCAGTCATTTGTCAATATTCATCGGTAAAAACAGTGCAGATCCGCTCTCACATTTTCACTAAACTTGTGGCTGTATTGACTGCTGCTCCAAACGCCATGAAAAACACTCTGATTATCAATTTTATATTAAAACAAAATTAGGGTAATAGTATGGAAATATTTTCCCATGCTTATCCAGACCTGGAAATGACTAAAATCTAATTCCATACACTCTTAAAAATAAAGGTGCTTCACGATGCCATAGAAAAACCTTTTTTTCTAAATGGTTCCATAAAGAACCTTTAACATCTGAAGAACCTTTCTGTTTCACAAAAGCTTCTTTGTGGCGAAAGAAGGTTCTTCAGATTATAAAAAGGTAAGAAAGAGATGGTTCTTTAAAGAACCTTTGACTGAATGGTTCTTTGTTGAACCAAAAATGGTTCTTCTGTGGCATCGCTTGAAGAACCTTTTGAAGCACCTTTATTTTTAAGAGTGTACTGCATAATTCTTACATGCAAATGCAAATTAATGCAAATTTCTTACATGGATCATGTGACTCTTTGTATTGATGGTCAGATGTTCATCCATTGCTCTTTGGATCATCTCAAATCATGCTGGAGAACATGATCATCAGGTTTTGGTTTCACATCAGCTCCAAAAGGGAGACAAACCAACAAGAATTCTTCATTTTCAGTTCAATTAATCACTTGAATTGTTATCCTGAAAATCTCAGACGTTTGGACCCCGCGATATATAATTCTAAACTTGTGAGTGTGATGTCAATATGATATTATATTTGTTCAACACGTGAAGTCACTGATTGTCTGTTATCTCTGCTGGAAGATAAAGGGCTGTTTCTAAATATATACTGAACAGCACAATAGATTACAGCACTTCACTTTTTGCACAGTACCTTTTTGAAGACTAATGTTTTGCAGCAAAAAAACTAAACTGTTCTGGTGTTTTACATCAAGAAATGTATTTATTCCTTAGTATTATTAATATTTATTTGGATGATTTTGTATTTGTAATATAGTTGTGAACCCAGGATTTTACTATAAATATGTGATGTGTATTGTGTAATTTATTGTTTATAGTTATTGTGATGTTTTATCAACTGTGTATGCTGCCAAAAATGTGAAAAGCACAAATTTAAATAAAGTTCCAACAAACGTGTTTGTAAATCCTACATAGACGCTAGTATTTCTGTGGTATCCACCCAAAAATGATGCAGTATGGTTATTTAGAAAAGGTATTTTGAGGAACAGTGTATTTTTATCCATAAAATAATACAAAAATTTTGCAAAGCAACACAAACTCCTTTTTGCCCAACATGTTTATGTTGGAGTGAATCGTATGAAGTCCACTTGAATATCAACCTAAAATAATCAGATAGAAAAATCATGTAACTAGTTTGTCATTGTAAAGTCTGAAAAAATGTGTCTACATGTGTCCAGTGCAATATTTTTGTGGCAATTAACTTATGGGTTTGTAACAAAACATTGACTTACCGACTTCTTTTTGTGGAACTTATAAGATGCTGGCAGGTCGTATCTGAGCTCTGTGAGAGAAACAACAACGGTTGAGGACAAAAAACACCATATCACTATAAAGCTTATTACAACCTACAGGGTAGGGAGGATGTCCCGATCAGGTTTTTTGTGCCCCAGATCCGATCAGAGTCATTGAATATTGAATATCTGCCGATACCGAGTCTTGATCCAATATTTGTATATTCTTAGTGTTTGATGCACAATTCAAGTACATTAAAGTTATTAAAATCAATCCAATGTATACATAGAGAGAGTGTATCTTATATATGTATATACACACATATTACTTTTACTCTATGTAAAAAACTCACAAATACACATCTTATGGTTAAAAATGCATACAATGGAATGGATACAAATACAGTATAATGCTCACCAGCTATATGCGGACTGGTGGGATACTGCTCCAGGAGTATTTTGGGCTCCTCAAATCCATCAACCTGTTGAAGGCAGCTTTCTAGCTCTTTGAGCTTCATATCTACCTCAGATGATCAATTAATCCTGCTCATATCAGTCCGTGTTTTCATAGTTCATACTAATGTTAATCAGATCAGAAACGTCGACTGTTTCTCTCTTAACTGAAACGCCACATGATCATGATAACACGAGACTTCTAGTGATATAGTGACTTTCCTCAAGTAGAAAATTCACATTGGATCAGAAGGTAAACATGCAGTGCACTTACATGTGTGTTTTCCTCTTCTTCTACTTCTGCAAGCTTATCTTGTCAGCTGTGAGTGGTAGCGCCATCTGCTGGCTGATTACTGCCATGGCGCACATTTATCATATGTTGTGATTAGATAACATTTTATTCATATTAGTTAGTTTTTAACATTATAAAATTATGATTAACTGAACACAGGAAATTCCTTTTAAATCATTTTACTTGTTGCCTGTTTACTAACATGATAGCATGAAAAAAATGGCAATGTATTAAGAAATATTCTGGTGTTTCTTATTTTTATCTTTTTTTTTTATATACATTTTTTTAGATTATAATTTTTTAAATAGTAAAAAAAAAAAAAAAAGTGCCTAAAATGACTCCTGGCCCTACTGTAGTTCTGTCCAAATTCTAAACAGATAACAGTTACAGTTGCTGAATTTGGAATATAGCAATAATAACACACTACTAATACAAATATCAGATTGTGTGAATTGAAAACACTCCATCCTTTCATAAAATGACAGAAACTGGAATCATGATATTAGCTAAACAAATTTGGAGTTGACGTCCTTCCATGTGAACAGCTGCTAACTTTAGCCCTTTATAAATATCCTATTCATGCAAGTGTCTTATCATGTCTGAGCTTGACCACAACATATTTCCAAATTTTTTTTTTTTAATAAAATCGTAACAAAATCAGGAAATTATATATGAACAAACCACTGGGTAAAATCAGTCAGATGAATATATTTTTAATATAATTTAAGGAATTATATTTAAGAACACTTTAACACACCCTCTGTATTTTAGTGGCATATAAAGTTATCAGCGTAACTTCATTTAGCATGAAACCAAGATGCCTTACTTCTCTCTGTAATTTCTCCTCTGTTTTGTCGGAGAGAAGTGGAGACATTTGTGAAAGCATGTCATTGCCTGACCCAGAGCAGACTGATTTCTCAAAAGAAGTTTATGTACAAGTGTGAGAAAGCTATTTTTTCTGAATTAACTTTATTTGTACCTGTGAAGCAGAATCAGCACACAATAATTAGCTTTTTACATTTTTTAGAGTAAGAGGAAAACAACATGCCCTGAAACAAATGTAGGCAACAACTAAAATTTGACATACCATTCAAAAGTTTAGGGTCAGTAAGATTTTCTAAAAAGAACTGAATGCTATTTAGCAAGGGTGCATTAGATTGATCAAAGGTGACAGTAAAAACATTTATAATGTTACAAAAGATTTATATTTCTTTCTAACTGAATTAAATGGGGTATAAATACACAGACTAAAATGAGGAACTAAACTAGAAACAGCAGCTAGGAGTACAAGAGGCCCCAGTGAAGCCGAACAGAAGACTGATGACGGTGGAGCCGAAGGTTCGAAGGGCCGAGACAGAATCCTGGCCTCTGAGGGTCAAGATGGAGCCGAAAGGTCATGATTCCCAGTCTGCGTGGCTATGAATCCAAAGACCATTCTGAGCTATTCTGCTTGTCTGCCAAATGTATGCTTTATTAATAAGGTTTGTACTGAATTTGGTCCTACAATGTCACTGTTTTAATCAATTAAGCCACGTTAAGCATTTTAGAATGTCCCTATTGGTTTATGTGTTAGAATACCACATGTATTTCACAGAAGCATTTGAAGTGCATGTTCATCTATAGTCTAGACAGGGCAATTCAATATAGCTTCCAATACATGCAGGTCATGTGTTAGTATACCACATGTATTTCACAGAAGCATTTGAAGTGCATGTTCGTCTAGACAGGGCAATTCAATATAGCTTCCAATACATGCAGGTCACACATACGCCTTGTTTTTTTTTCCAGACAGGAAGTAGATGCATTTTTGCACATGCACAGTACAAATCGTGTTTCCGGGACAGATCGAGTAGTGACATGCACTATTCTATGCCGTTAAGTAGTATAAATAGTGCGAGTAGTGTGTTCACACTGAAAATTCCAAAAAGAGAAAATGCACTTTAAATACCTGGATGATGCACTTAAAGAACCGACAAAAATGTGTGTGGAATGTTGGACACTTTATGCACTCAACTGTCGCAGCTTTAATTATGTAGTGAAGGGGGAGGGGCTATGATTATGAATGACAAAATAACCTTATATAATTCATACACTACATGGTTGAGTACATAGTGCATAGTGCATAGTGTATAGTGTATAGTGTATAGGGACGCATCTTTAGTATTTTGTGTGTGTGTGTGTGTGTGTGTGTTGTGAAGCCCTGTGTGGACAAAATCATAGAGCCTTACTCCGTTCAGATGAAATTAAATAATGTTTTAGATAAACTCTTGCCAGCTTTTCTTGTGTTAATCAGCTATAGAATTTTCAATTCTCATAATTCATGGAACAAAATGTGAAAATTATTATTACATACAGTATTAACATATTAATAATACTTTTGTAACTTTTAATGCCTAGCCAAATAATTTTGAATACAGTATCCCAACATAAATTTAGACATTATCAAGCCTAACTCCACAGAAAATTGGTGACTACAATCTCCTTTACAGGTGTGCATTAAAATACGTTAATGTATAGGCAATCAAGGCAGTTGAGATAAACAAAATAAACTCACCTGGATTTTGTTAAAGGAGACATATTATGTCCCTTGTTACAATATGTAATATACCGTATTGGCCCGAATATAAGACGACCACCCCTTTTCCAGATGTACCTTTTGAAAAAAGGCTTTTTAAAAACCAAATCTTGTTTTTTCTCAGTAAAACACGTTTTATCTTCAATTATTTTCATATTGCATATATTATAATGTTTGTTTTGAAAGTGTGGTAAAAACAGGTAAAATGTACCAACAATCACATTTAAAAAATATACACTGTTTGATATACCATTAAAAAAAAAAAACAGGTAGCCCATCTGATTTAGGACATTTAGGCTATCCATCTAATAGTAGCCTACCAACATCTTATTAACAGTAGAAGTTCAATCTTACTGTAGTCTTCAAATCTGGGTAGTGTCTTACGTTTTAAAATCACAAAGGGAGTTTGGTCCCATCAGGCTAACGTGACAGTCACGACTCATGCAGCTGTAAGGCTTTCTTTTGTTTTTACTCACGATCTTTACAACACGCATTACATTACGTATTTCATGGCACACTCGTTTTATGCGTATTTGGCGTCACCTATTGTTGTGTGTGTATTATTGACATGTCAAAGTCTAGAGCCTGAATATAAGACGACCGCGTTTTTTCAGATGTATTTCCAAGAAAAAAACATCGTCTTATATTCGGGTCAGTACGGTAAGTCTCTGGTCTCCCCAGAATGTGTCTGTGAAGTTTCAGCTCAAAATACACCACAGATCATTTATTATATAATTTTGAAAATGCCTATTTTGAGTGGAAGCAAAACATGCTGTTTTCATGCCTGTCTTTTTAAATGCAAATGAGCTGCTGCTCCCCGCCCCCTTTTCCAGAATAGAGCTGTGCCATTACAGCTCTTACCTGCAAAAAAACATCTGTTTTGGTTCTGATTATCATGTTTATCGCGCTGAAATCATGCGTTTTAAACCATATGAGTTTAAACTTCTGCTAAACGGTTTTCTGAGTGCACACATCCGAAGCACACGGAGAACTGGACCAAGGATTTCTCCAAAAAAGTGTCTGCGAAGTGCCCATCTTCTCTCAGTTTGTCAAAAAGGTCTATCCAA
Source organism: Sinocyclocheilus grahami (assembly GCF_001515645.1). Classification (NCBI taxonomy): domain Eukaryota; kingdom Metazoa; phylum Chordata; class Actinopteri; order Cypriniformes; family Cyprinidae; genus Sinocyclocheilus; species Sinocyclocheilus grahami. The sequence continues at coordinate 84,207 of NW_015506092.1, read as the reverse complement.
AATTGCACACATTCACTTCGCAGAGTCAGCCACCATCTTTCGATGTGCTGGTTTCCAGAGCTTGGGCCAAAAGTATGGTCTGTTTCTGGTCGATCCTCAGAAGAAGTCAAAAATCTCTGCATCTCAGCCACTTTAATATTTTCTGTTCTTAAATCTAGCCTTACTCTAGCAGGACAACCCCCAGCTTTAATTGCTACATCCATGAAGTGTAAATCTTGGATCATTGTTGGTCTTGTATGCCTCAAGCCATATTATGCTCCTGGAAAATCCATCTATACATCCACTAATTCCAAATGGCTTCAGCTTATCATAGCCATCTACGTGCCACACAAAGTTAGGACCACTATGATACACACACGGCACCCCAGTCAATTTCTTGACCTCAAATTAACCCCTTCACCATCTAAAAGCCGGAGCAGAACTCGCACCGTTTCCCTATCAGTTACAATACCATTCAACCAACATTTTTGGTGCATCCATCTATAACCATGAGACTGGCCAGAGGTTTGAAATAGCTGTTCAATGAAAGCTGCCACCTCAGCCACATAGGTTTTGTTCTTTCTGCACCAAAGCTGGTTCTTGCTTAAAATCCTTTCAAGAGTGCGTTTGCTCAGAATTTCATCATTAGTCAAACCATGTTTAAAATACTCCTTAATTAGTCCTTAGTTCATTAGACCACTAGCCTGTGTAGTGTCGTGTCAAATGAGTTCGCAAGTCATAATTTAGTTTTAATTTCATAATTTTAACTTTTTAATCTCAGAATTTCAAATTTGTTAGTCATAATTTAATTTTTTTGAAAGTCATAATTTCAACTTTTTTATCTCGTAATGTCAAAATTTCGACTTTTTAACACATTGTTTTTTTTTCTTATGTGATGGAAATGGGCTTCCTTAGAAATGGGCTTCCATACAGTTAGGATCTAAGACACTACTAAGGGGTCTTATCTAAGACACTTTTTTTCTCCTACCTTGAAGGTATCTTTTTTTTTTTTTTTTTTCACGTTGCGGTTCAGGGCTTCCGTAATTTTTGACTACAGTGGAAAACATAGAGTGAGAAACCACATCCTGGACCCTTCTGGGAAAGAAGCAAAAAATAATAATTGTGCTTATCACAGGCCGGTGCATATACTTATTAGTATATATACTTCATTCTCTACCGATTCTTTGATTACTACCTAAACTCTAACCCTTCTTTTAGTCTTTTTTATGTATTAATATGGGGATTAACAGTACTCTCACCAGTGTTGTTTAATTCACACTCACAGAAGTAGGCACACTGATAATAGTTTAAACTGAGGTTAACACTGGTTAACACTGATAATGAGGTTAACCTGAGATTATGAGATGGACACAGCATTAAGAATTAGAGAAGAGTTTGTTTATGAAAAAAGACAGAAGTGAACTGTATTATGTTGCAAAAGCACCCTTTCCTGTTTCCATTTCTCAAGACTTTATCTATGCAAACCAGATTGATGAATGACATGTCACATGGACAGGTGCAATTTTATCTCGGTTAACACCTAGTCGATTGGCATACATTTCAAAAAGGTATATATATTTTTGATATAATTTAGAGAATAAAACCTAATACCACTTTTATACACTGTAAAAAAAGTCCCGTAAAAAAATGGTAAATAACAAACAAAAAACATAAAATTAAAGTAAAATATCATAATTGAAACTAGGAAAAATCTGTAAAATAATATTTTTCTCCCTGTAAAACCTTTAATGAATTTTTTTTTTAATTATTGTTTTTGCACTTTATTTCAATTAAGATATTTTACTTTTGAAAAACTGGTGCTGGCCCACCTGAAGGACATCACTGGACCCTTGCTGGATCCTCTTCAGTTTGCCTACAGAGCAAACAGGTCTGTGGACGATGCAGTTAACATGGGACTGCATTATGTTCTGCAACATCTAGACAGACCAGGGACTTATGTGAGGATCCTGTTCGTGGACTTCAGCTTATCTGTGTTTTTTGTTCTGTCACTGTCATTCTGTTACACTGTGGAAGCTTCTGTCACGAAAACAAATTCTTCGTATGTGTAAACATACCTGGCAATAAAGCTCATTCTGATTCTAAATTTTACAGTTTTTATTTGGCAGCCATAGCTGCCAGTCATTTACAAGTTTTTTTTTACAGTGCAGTTTTCCTATATTTTGCATATCTGTTTATGTGTATGAATGTTTTTAGGGTTGTGCCCTTTGAAGGAGGAAAACAGGTTGCTTCACTTCTCTCTGTTTTGTTGTCGAGAGGAAGTGAGACATTAGTGAAATCATGTCATTGCCTGACCCATAGCAGGCTGATTACTCAACAACAAAAAATGAATGTACAAGTGTGAGAAGCATTTTTTTCTGAAGCAGCTTTATTTACAAATGTGAAGACAAAACATAATTGGCTTTTTACATTATTTTAGAGTAAGAACAAAAAATAGCATGTCCTGAAACAAGCAACTAATAAAACCTTTAAATTTTTTTTTTTTGGCAATGGTAATGTTTCATGAGCAGCAAATCAGCATATTAGAATGATTTCTGAAGGATCATGTGACACTGAAGACTGGAGTAATGATGCTGAAACTTTAGTTTTGATCACAGGAATAAATGACAGCTTTAAACAATAAAATAGAAAACGTTTTTTATTGTAATAACATTTCACAACATTACTGTTTTACTGTATTTTTGATCAAATAAATGCAGCCTAGGTGAGCATAAGAGACTTTAAAAAAGATTTAAAAATCTTACCAACCTCAAACTTAAAAAAGAGAGAACGAAATTACAGGTAAAATTCAGATGAAAAATATACAAAGCAGAAAACCTCTACTTTCACCTATTACACTTTTCCAACAAAAACGGAAACCTCTGCAAAGTGTTTTTCACAGATCATTCTGATATGTACACGGCGTTCAAAAAGCATGAGCTCGGCATGTTGCCTCAAATTAAAGAAAAACATTTCAAGATCACTATCAGTAAAAAAGCTCGAGAAAGTCAAAGATACACAAGCACACTCTTATTTTACCACTTAAAAATGACAATTCTGCCATTATTGACCCAACCTCAAAACACTGCATTTTTATGACAGGGATGAGATAACAATTAGCATTTCTGGCTAAACTATTTCTTTAACAGAAGCAGAAGAGGGAGAATACATATCATTTTAATGTTATAAGAGGAATAGAGTTGACTACAGAGTCACTGACATCTGCCTAGTGCTTCCAGAGCTATAAACAGATCCCACTCGATATTTCGACATTGTGTTTCTCCTTAACAGGCCTTTCTTAAAGAGAGACGTCAAGAGCTGGTTGCGGAATTTCTTTCCAATGAAGGCATACAAGATGGGGTTTATCGCACAGTGGGCGAAAGCCAATGCCTGCGTGACGTACAAGGCTACGTCTATATGGTCTCTCAGCTTACACGTTTCCATCACCTGGCCGCCTCGCATCAGGCTGTCTATTAACTCTAGGATATTATTGGGCAGCCAGCAGACAATAAAAGCCAACACGACGAATAGGATGACCCGCATGGCCTTCTGCTTTTGGCTGGCTCGCGAGCGGCAAAGCGTGCAGATGGTGAAACCATAGCAGAACATCATGACGGCCAATGGCAGGAAGAATCCCAAAGTGTGGTGGAGAACCCGCCAACTCACTCTCCAGCTGTCCATGTTTTCCGCGGTCAAATTGTCATGGCATACATATTCCTCCATATAACTGGACTCAAAGGCCTCACGATTCATCATAATGGGCAGGGACAACAAAAAGGCACATAGCCACACCATCGCACACACTTTTCCCACCAGATGCTGTTTTTGGGTGAGAAATTGGGTTGCTTTCACGATGGCCAGGTAGCGATCGATACTAATACATGCCAGAAGAAAGACGCAGCAGTAAAATGTAACTTCCTGCAAGCCTGAAATCACTTTGCACATAACTGTGCCAAACATCCAGTGGCCGACGTGAAGGTATGTAGCCCAGAATGGGAGTGTCAAAGAAAAGAGCAGGTCGGCGATGGCCAGGTGCATCAGGTAAACGTCAGTTGACGTCCTGCGGTTCTCCATGCAACTCACCACGAATATCACCACCATGTTGCCTGGCAAGCTCAGACAGAAGACTATGGCGTAAACTAAGACCAAAACCGTGCTGTTCATATTCTGCATGTTTTCTGGGCAGGGAGTCACCAATTCAGGGTATATGAAATCTGGAGTAGTAGCTTCCATGTTTAAGACGTTTGACTTCCAACTGTAAGGGGAAAAAAATTATTAGAATCAGCATATTTAGATATAACGCACTCAAATGATTCACTACCTGTCAAAATGTTGGACATTCTGTACAGTATGTGTTAATCAATGTAATTTATGAAATGTAAATTTTTAATTTTGATTGGATTAGATAGATAATTCTCATATACATTATTTTACCATTTTAATGACTCTCTTAACTGCCTTCTGTAGAGTGTCTTATAACCAAATTAAGCTTGTTTCACACTGAAAAAAATTTTCAACTTAAAAAGTGTTTGTGCTGCCTGAAAATGTTAAGTTTAGTCAACTTGAAATGTTAAATTGTGCGGTAACACTTTACAATAACAGTACATGAATTATCATGTACTAATACCTGAATTAATAATTACTTGACTATGAAATAATGATGAGTTAAGATATGTATTAATCAAGAACTAATGAAGAACTAACTTAACTACGACATGAGTCATATGAACTACTGCATGAATAACACTACCGTAATTACATGTTAGTTCCTGCATGTTAGGTAATGTAGTAATTAACACTTTGGGGTAAACTAAATCAAACACGCTCTAGAAGCAAGATGTATGAAAATGGCACAATGTAAAATTGTTTATAAATTTGCCACCTGCAGTTGTCACAAACAACAGTGGATTTCTTGCAATATTTACGTTTAAACGAACTCGTCCAACACACAATGATGCATTCATAATTAAAAACAATTTCATCTCATTCTGTTTTGAGTGATTCCACTGCTGCCGTCCTACAATAACGTATTCATTAAGCAGGTGCAATTTTCCAGTAGTAGCTTCCATGTTTAAGACGTTTGACTTCCAACTGTAAGGGGAAAAAAATTATTAGAATCAGCATATTTAGATATAACGCACTCAAATGATTCACTACCTGTCAAAATGTTGGACATTCTGTACAGTATGTGTTAATCAATGTAATTTATGAAATGTAAATTTTTAATTTTGATTGGATTAGATAGATAATTCTCATATACATTATTTTACCATTTTAATGACTCTCTTAACTGCCTTCTGTAGAGTGTCTTATAACCAAATTAAGCTTGTTTCACACTGAAAAAAATTTTCAACTTAAAAAGTGTTTGTGCTGCCTGAAAATGTTAAGTTTAGTCAACTTGAAATGTTAAATTGTGCGGTAACACTTTACAATAACAGTACATGAACATAACATAAACAAAGCTATGACCATCATCTCCATGCTAACACTGATTTTAATTTGGAAAATTGCACCTGCTTAATGAATACGTTATTGTAGGACGGCAGCAGTGGAATCACTCAAAACAGAATGAGATGAAATTGTTTTTAATTATGAATGCATCATTGTGTGTTGGACGAGTTCGTTTAAACGTAAATATTGCAAGAAATCCACTGTTGTTTGTGACAACTGCAGGTGGCAAATTTATAAACAATTTTACATTGTGCCATTTTCATACATCTTGCTTCTAGAGCGTGTTTGATTTAGTTTACCCCAAAGTGTTAATTACTACATTACCTAACATGCAGGAACTAACATGTAATGAAGGTAGTGTTATTCATGCAGTAGTTCATATGACTCATGTCGTAGTTAAGTTAGTTCTTCATTAGTTCTTGATTAATACATATCTTAACTCATCATTAGTTCATAGTCAAGTAATTATTAATTCAGGTATTAGTACATGATAATTCATGTACTGTTATTGTAAAGTGATCTGAATCAACAATCAACTGACTTGGCCTGAAATTTGAAGTGAGTTCCCTTTGTAACACACAAACACACACTCACTGACATAAATTGAGCTGAATAATGACAATATTGTCTTTTTAGAGCTGCTTTACAGCTGAAATGGTTTTATAATTGAATAACTGCAACATTAGTTATTGTCTTGTTTATTACTGTCAATCTGCTTTGAAACAATATTGTAGACATAAAAGTGCTATATAAATATGACTTGACCTTTATTCTAAAAGTGCAAAATAACAATAATAAAGAATGAGTTGGTATGTCTAAACTTTTGACTGGTATAGTGTATACGCATAAATGCATAAATGTAAAAGTATACTTAAATAGTTCACATTAAGTCATATCGGCTAATCCATTAATCTTTAAATTCATTAAAAGCTGAACAAACTTTCAATACATTGATCAAAATTGTATTCTCTTACCGTTTTATTTTCTGTGATTTTACGGATTAACAGCGCTCAGGTCTGGCAGTCTAGGGTTTAGAGACCATTCAGTGAAAATTACTCAATGCTGACTGTTGATTTTCTGAGAGTGGTTTCATAAGATCTGATTATCACTAGGCGACCCTGTCTCTTTCCTTCCTGTGTGAATAATCAAAAACAATGTAGAGTAGAGATATTGTCAGTACTTTGGTTTCACCAGAGAGTCATCCAAAAACAACTGTACATTTATTTATTAATTATTTATTGAGGGCCGGCACCGCTGGGGGCCCCCTCACCATGCAGGATTATCCTGCCCCCTCACTCAAAATAAGTGTGAAAATAGAATTTGCTGATGCAATATAATAGGCTTTTGAAATATCACAATTGCCAAGTGTATAGACTTTCTAGCATTCATATTAGACTACTATAGCAACAATTTATTTAAGAACGGTCTGTTTCACAAAGTCACATTTTCATTAGCACATTTGACACACAAACTTCCTGCAAAGAATGCAGCTCAGTAGGCTAAAGGTATGATGATTTTTTTTTTCCATGTTTAGAGGGCTAGATAACTGATCAACTGTAGTTAGTTGATTATTTCACTGTATTGTTCTTGTTTGTCACTGGTTGCTGTTCTAATGTAGCATACCATAATGATCCACACCGATCAGGAGACCATGGCGGAGACTGTAACAACGAGAGAGCAGAGACAGACAACACAGACAGAACATTGGGGTTGATGGACAAGACTGAACGTTCAGGGGCAGCCTCCCTGGCTGGATCGGGACAAGACAAAAGTTCACAAACGGCCTCCATAACCGTGACAGGACAGTATGAGGATTCCCCGACGGCCTCCATAGCCATGACAGGACAAGCAAGGAGTTCGTAAACGGCCTCTATAGTCGTGACAGGACAGACAAAGAGTTCCCAGATGGCCTCCTTGGCCGGAACAGAATGGGCAGATCGTTCATCGGCGGCCTCCTTGGCCGGAACAGGACGAGCAGAGAGTTCATAGACGGCCTCCTTGGCCGGAACAGGACGAGCAGCAAACATTTGTGTGTCTTTTTTTATTGCTGAAGTGTGTTGAAATTTCTTCTTCTGCATTCTACTGTACTGACGTAAATTTACATTTCCTTCAGCCTGAGGCTTATTCATTTCCCTTTTGGTGTGAAAAGGCTTTTATATTTGCCAAAAATAGAACTTTTTTATTTGAAAAACAAATAAGCAAGCCCTGTGCAGATTTAAAAAGTAACGCAAAAGTAACGTAACGCATTACTTTCCATAAAAAGTAACTAAGTAACAAAATTAGTTGTTTTTTTATGGAGTAACCCAATATTGTAATGCATTACTTTTAAAAGTAACTTTCCCCAACACTGCCCTTAACTATGAACAGAAAATAATAAAGCTTACCGAAGCTTACTGGTTGAAAACGCAAAGGTAGCTGACAAAAAGGCCATGTCAAAAAAGTTTACAGCCAACCGCAGTGTTGCTCTCAGGAAACGGTGTAGATAAAAGTTTATCCCCGGGAGAAGCGTAGCTGTGGACATTCACTATACTAGATACACGAGAAGCACGCGGTGTCTCTCCTCCTTTCCTTTTATCTGTTGCTGATTTCATTTTCAAAGTTTTGAGAGGTAACTTCACAGTAAAATAAATGTAGATTCTAATATGTGTAGCACGATTATATATAGCGTAGTTTAGCTGTTAAAAGCAGATTTGTCAGCGGATCACTATATAAGTAGACTTAGCAGGATGCCATCTTGGATCCCCTCCCCTCTAGATGGATGTCTTTAAACATTGCACCCGAGTCTCACGTCTTTAGCAGCATCTTGCACATGACATTGTATTCTACAATGCAGCGCTCAAGTTAAAGGCATAGTTCACCCAAAAATGAAAATTACCCCATGATTTACTCACCTTCAAATCAAGCACAAATTAGCACAAAGTGAATGTACAGCGCTCTCTTCCACCTTCAATACCACTTGAGCAAGGCACCGAACCCCCAACTGCTCCCCGGGCGCCGCAGCAAAAAATGGCTGCCCACTGCTCCGGGTGTGTGTGTGTGTGTTCACTGTTGTGTGTGTGCACTTTGGATGGGATAAATGCAGAGCACTAATTCCGAGTATGGGTCCACCATACTTGGCCACATGTCACGTCGCTCACTCACTCACTTCAAGCCATCCTAGGTGTATATGACTTTCTTCTATATAATAATCAGAGTTATATTTAAATGTCCTGACTCTTCCAAGCTTTATAATGGCAGTGTATGTTGTTATTTTGAAGCCCAATAAAGTGCATCCATCCATCATAAAAAGAACTCCACATGGCTCCGGGGGGTTAATACAGGCCTTCTTGTAAAGAAAAACGTTGGAGGATAAGCCAAGAGGAGACTGATTTTCCTTTGCTGTAAACAAAACTTGGTTCTCGCGAGATTAGCATATTCTCACCGGACCTTATGCTACACCTACGTCATCCACTGGAACGCCACTCTCTCGTGAACGTGCGTATGACATAGAAAGCTAGAGATTACAGTTTATAAAGTTTTAAATATGGATATTTTTCTTACACAAACGCATCACTTTATTAACCTTGTCAGGCCTTTATTAACCCCCCGGAGCTGTGTGGAGTACTCTTTATAATGGGTGGATGCACTTTTTTGTTATTCTCATCGGCACTAATGATGTTTGACTTTGCCAGTCAGAGATCACTAAAAATAACATTAAAGAGGTGTGTGACCTTGCAAGTACGATGTCAGACACTGTAATATGCTCTGGTCCCCTCACCGTGGTGATGATATACATAGCAGACTGTCATCACTCAATGGTTGGATGTCGAAGTGGTGCCCGCAGAATAACATGGGTTTCATAGCCAATTGGATGAGTTTTTGGGGCAGACCTGACCTGTTGAAAAGAGATGGTCTTCATCCACCCTGGGGTGGTGCCGCTCTTCTGTCTAGAAATATGGCACATAGTTTTTAGAGTTTGTACTTGACTAACCCAGGTCAGGAAGCAGACAGACTGGCTAAACCGACCGTCTGCTAGCCGCCTCACATCACAGAAGTCAGTTAATTCTCAGCACATAGAGACTCTTTCACCTAGATATCACACTATAGAGACTGTGTCTGTTCCCCAAACTAGAAAATACAAAAAATGTCCAAACCAGTTTAATTGATGTTCAACAAATAATAAAAAAGCAGATATAATACAGATAAACAAATGATAACGCTTGGCTTAATGAATATTAGATCCCTTTCTACAAAAGTGCTTTTTGTAAATGATATGATCACAGACCATAACTTAGATGTGCTCTGTTTGACAGAAACTTGCTAAAACCAGATGATTACATTATTTTAAATGAGTCTACCCCCCAAGATAACTGTTATAAACATGAGCCGCATCCAAAAGGTAAAGGGGGAAGTGTATACAATTTATAGTAATATTTTCAGTATTTCTCAGAGGTCTGATTTCAAGTATAATGCGTTTGAAGTAATGGTGCTTTGTGTAGTAAGTGTTAATGATAAATCCCTATTGACATTTGTACTGACTACTGTATATAGGCCACCAGGGCACCATACAGACTTTATCAAAGGATTTGCAGATTTTCTGTTGATGCTGGCTGCAGATAAAATCTTAATTGTTGGCGATTTTAATATCCATGTAGACAGGGCCGTTTCTAGGCATAGGCGAGCTAGGCGGTCGTCTAGGGCGCCACCAGCTGAAGGGGCGCCAATGAGCGCACGTACTGGCACTTTTAGCTGGGTTGTGATAAAGAGTGGCACGGTCACCCTGAAATATGACCAGTACTTGGGCTAGAGTACTATCAATCTGACGATGCCTGTATGCCACTAGATCAGAGTGCTGTCAATTGCTGCCTGATTGTTGCATGCAAAGTTTGCATTTGGAGCGCTCAACAACGCCATTAGATCAGTGGGCTCTGTCAGTGCTTTGGCAAGGTAACACTTTTTTTTGCCATGCAATAAAGCTAAGTTCAAAGGCCAATTT